>NW_010390262.1:53753-61213 GCF_000710305.1 Buceros rhinoceros silvestris | reverse complement strand
GTCGCCGCGCCGCGGAGCTGGGGCAGGAGGCGGGCGGCGCCTCGCAGCGGGGTCCTGGGCTGTTACGTCGGCCTGGGAGGGGTGGCCCCCGGTTCGCAGCCGCACGGCGGGCATGGCCGGTAATACGTGTCGCCTGGCGGCAGTGCTGCCTTCCCCCCTCCTGCACGTAACCTGCATCCTCCTTCGGAAATTGTCAGGCAATAGCAGAAACGTTCGTCTTGGGAAAGGAGAACAACTGCTTCCCCTCCTTGTCGAGGCTGGAGATAGGAAAACCTACCAGTTGTCTTGCTCTTGTCTTTCTTGTTCTGTCTCAGGGGAAACCACTCTCATAATCTAAGCACCTTTGAGTTTGATACTCGCTGCCCTCTTTTGCCATCCCGTCTATGAAAGACGTCCCTAAATACCCCTTAGTTCCCTGTGCTGTGTGCTGATGAGTGGATTCATGGCTGCCCAACTTGTCCTTGACCAAACCGATGAATATATTTTTCTCTGTGTAAAATAGCTACAGACTGCTGGTCTAAATTTTGTCAATTGTTCTTTGTGACTTCTAAGAGATCAAAGTGCCTGTGATTGTGTCCTTGCTATATGACATTTTTTAAATGCAGCCAGGTGGCAGTGAAGCCATTGCTGCACGTTGCAGTCCCAACTGTGGCAAGTATTTGAGTAATGCCCCAGTTTGAGGGGTCTTTTATTGCTGTTCAGCATTTCAGTCTTAATAACATGCACAGTTTGAATTAGAATGTGTATGTACTGTAGACCTATGTGAAAGAGGTACTTAGAATATTTTGACTTCTGATGTAAGCTATCTACAAATTGAAGTTTTGTGAGAATTTAAGTTGCTTCAAATGAATATCTAATTATAAATGGTTATTTATACAAGCAGAACAAGTATACAAGTAGAGCTTACAGCTACCTCTTGCATTGTAGTCTAAGAAAGGACTAATTTTATGAATGGCTTGGCTGGGTGAGGCAGGCTGGGTTCTAAACTGTGTCTAAGGTAGCCTGAAAGTCTATGAATAATAGATAGGACTCATCCAAGTGTATTATCGAAGAGAACGGTCTCAGCCAAGTGACTTTTTCCCCCCAGATCTTAACAAGGAAAAAACCCACAGCTATGCATGAAGCCTGGGCAAGTGTGCCTTGGTGCTGGGCATGTGCTGTTTGCGCTGTAGATAAAGTCAGCTGGCCACCAGGCCTGCATTCCTGATTACTGCTGCACTCCATTGGGCACTTCCTCCTGACTTTGAAAAACAAGTGACGTAAACTGAAATTATCTGCCTTTTACCTAGACTGAGGGTAGGAGCGGAGGCTGCCTTGTTGTGCACAGAAAGAAACAAAGAACTTCTTTCAGGGGTAATAATCCATAAAATTCTCCCCACTGAAGTTTTGGTGTTCGTTGTTAGAAGAAAACTGTGACTTTAAAAGAGAGATTCCCACCCTAGTCTCACTTAGAACAGCTGTCTCTCACAGTCATTAAGGTTTGTAATTTAAAAGGCTGCTGTGAGGGTGTTTGTTTATAAGGAGGCTCTGGTTTTGATCGTGTGTTTTGCTGTACAGTGTGGGGGCCGTGGAATTTTGCCATCGCTTTTTACTGTGTTCCAGAACAACCTTAGTGCTTTATTTTGTTTGAAACTGATGAATGCCTCTGATGAAATTCCAGCAATGGTGACCGCACCTTATTGCTCTTGTTATTTGTGGAGAAAGTGAGCTAAAACTTGCTATATTTGTTTGTTGTTGCACTGGCACAGCTATGTTTTCCATTTTTCATAGCAGAATCAAGGCCAGTGCAAGATGTTCCCTCAGCAGCATTGTCCATGCAGCCTCCGTGGGCTACATACCTGCCAAGGGGCCGTGCCAACCGGGTACCAGAATGGTGGGATGTTTGACCAGTGGTCTGGTGCATGCTGAACTCTTACAAACCCTTGGTTTTCCTCACCTGTAGCTCGAGGGCCAAGTCACTCATTTGGGAAGCAGCTGCAGCACTTTAAGGGGTTTTGCCCTTCTAACAAAAGTTACAATCGGAGCAGGGGAGAGAGAGCAGGAGCTGGGAGGGATCCTCAGTCATTCACTGAAGTTTAATGACAGTGAAATAACCTGAGTCAGCAGCCTGAGGATGACCATGAACTTCAAGCTGAAGAGGCTGAGGCTTACTCAAATTTTGTTTTTCCAGCTTTACTGATAAATTGGGGACCTCTGACAGGGGGGGAGGTGACAAACAGGTATGTTGAAGTTAAATGAGCTAGCAACAGCTAGACCCCTAGCCCCATACCTGCAACTTCAATGCTAATTCATGTTACCTAATGTCTGTTACTTGTGAATTACTGATCAGTGGCTGACACTGCTTTTGCCTTAAATAAGATCTTAAAATACCACATGGAATTGTAGCAGAAGAGGTAAAAGGTGGGAAACGTCCAAGTTTTCTAAGGATGGAGGGCAGCCTGTCGTATTTTGGCTAGCTTGGAAGGCTTTAGGTAAGACTTTTCAAGGATGTAGTGAAAATTGCAGAGGTTTAAGACTGGTGAAATTTACTCTGCAAGCAGCTGGAGCTTTGTACTTTGTGATATGGAGAACTGCTTTGGGTGTGAAGTATGATGACTGCATGTGCTTGGCACAGTGTGGCTTGAGCAGTTGCAGCTGTGTGTCTTCAGAACATGATGCCTTTTTGTTTAAGTAGCTTTTTTACTTGCACTGTAGGGTTGGTGATTTAAAAGTAAAATTAAGAAACAAAACAACCACCCAGACACACACCCACCCACCATACCAACCCTCCTCCCCTCTCCCTCCTCCCCACCTCCCCCCAACCTCATCTCTGTTGGGGACTGAAAATCCAGTGACAGTTACATTGGAAGAGTGCTGTTCTGGTGGGGACACCTGTTACCGTTCCATAAGCGCTATGTCCTAGGGGGATGTGGTCAAGATGGACAACTTGCCAGTGGGTGTGGAAGGGTTTAAGGAAAGTGTATTATTCTCTGAACTATGAGGAAGTGCCTTCTGCGATACCTGCTGCAGATCCACTAGCATTAGGAGGGAAAGGTAGGATTCGCTGATGAGAGGAGCTGTAGTGGATGGCTTTAACAAGCTTAACTGTGCAGGATGCCTAGACTTTTGAAGGAGACGCAAACTATTCTTTGTTCTTGCTTCATTGCCATGGTATTTTCACACCTTAATGGCCCTGGTCACCTTATCTATGCTTGCTTTTGGCGTGGCTGATCAAACCAACCCTAGATTATATGAACCTGCAGAGCTGGTAGTGTGATATAAGCTCAAAATGTGCTAGACAGCTTTAGAGTCGTATTTTTTCTAGAGATGTCAAACTTGTAATTGGAATTCAGTTGCTAGCAGGGTAATTAAAATTCAGCAGTTGTTTCATACATGATTTATGTAAAAGAGGAAGTGTCTGTTACAGGGTGGGAAAGGAGGTAGGTGGACTAACAAAATTTTGCAATCGAATTTGCAATCAAAAATTTTGCAATTTAAGATAGTTCATAATTAGTATGCTCTCCAAATGGGTTGTGCATGTGCTTCAGAAATCGTAGTGAGGAACAAGAAACTGAAGGTCCTAGGACACTGCTGTGTTGAAATCCCTCGTGAATTTGTGGAAATAATACTTTCAGGTAGTTAAGCACTGTTGTGTCTAGAGTTTATACTGCTCGTTATAAATCCCATTGCATTGTTGTGTGCACATAACTACTAACTAACTGTAGCCTAAGGAAGGAGTTTTACAGAGACGTGTGTATTAGTGCTTAGCTCTTGATAGTTGTTCATTTAGAAATGCACCTGCTGGGATTTGTTGTTGCAATGCCCACAGCCATGTGTTTGTGAGAAACGTGGACAGCGCAAAAGTTCCATTGCTGCTTCATACTGTGCTCCTTCTCTTTTTAGGTCTGCTTAGGTCCCCAGAATCAGTTTGAGTCAATGTTCCCTGTAGATTGAGAATTACAGTACTTGGGGATATTTAGGAAACAACCCTCCCTCAGGTACGTAACTCAAGGTGTGTCGTTACCCCAGGTTCTTCCATAGATTGTGGTAAGAAACAGTTACAGAAGACCTAAGTGGAGCCTCCCTAAGAGCTCTTTTTCTTTGCATTGACTGGCTAGGTACCACATGCAGATTTTTTTTCTGTTTGGTGTCTGAAGTGAGGTGGAAAGGATGGTGGCCATTGCAGTTCTACAAGGTGGAAGCACCTGACAGCATGTAGCAAGCTGCTCTATCATTGCTGACGTCAGTGTGAAGGATGAGAGTAATCTCCCTGTTTTGCAGGTACAGACTGTGAGGTTTGGTGTGCTCAGAGCTGTGCAGGAAGCCTCGTATATCTAGGAAACCCATATATCTGTGTCATCAGTTAAACTGCAAAATGATCCTTCAACCTGCTTGTAAATGTGTAAGGAGGAGTGGAGGAAGGGCATTGTGAGAAAACATCAGTATTTCATATCCTGCCTGTAACAGATGGAGAAAATAAAACATGGATTATTTGGCTACATTACCGTGTTCTGATGAATTGCTGCTGTTGAACTCGGAAAAATATGAATATCAAGTATTTAAAATTTTTGGAGGTGGAGTGCTAGATCCTTTGCAAGTTAAATTCTGATAACTCAAGCAAAGATTCAAGCACGCTGAGGCCTGCTTTAAAATAAAATTAAGTAAAATTCAGGGTCCCCTGACTTTTCTGGGGCTTAGATTTCAGTTGATCTCTGCAAAGGAGTTGCAGAACCACAGTAATTAAATTAGCTGTGTTCCTTGATGGTCTTTAATTTAAATAACGCTTACGCATAGGATATCGCTTTCCCCAATAAAAAGAGAAGCTGCTTTTACTGACAGCTGAAATTATAAAGGCCTATAATGTTGCAGAATAGAAAATAGAAAAATTGCACAACTTATTTGATTTCGTTTATTTTAAGTTAGTGTATAATGAGTATTTAAAGTCTAAAAATAAGATATTTCATATAAATCAAACAATGTGGCAATTAACTCAGCCAATGGATTTTTTGTTGTCGTCTAATCACATAAATCACTGTACATTTTATCCCAAAGTACAATGTCAGATTGTATTAACCCTAACATTCATAGCAAAAATTGTAAGAACATTTAGTATTTCATTAATTTTTTGTGACATTTGCTTAACACATTTAATTGTTGCCATCATACTTTCCATTCCATATCAGAGCTTGAAAATTCATTATCGCATCTTGTCATATAGAGTCCATATTTTTATATATGTATCTGTTTTGTCTGTCAGTTCATTAGAAGCATTAAAATTAATATAGATTACAGAAAATTTAGGTAAAAGCATCTGCTGCAGGCATAGGTCTTAATTTGGCAATATTATAATTAAACAGCATCATATGTATTCTACTTGCATTATATCGGTTTATGTCTTTGACCTGGTGGATATTGTACAGGTGTTTTGCTCTCTCCCAGGTTGGTCCATTTCTTTGTAATACTCCTGTGTGTCTATTAGCAGCTATGACAGTGCAATTTGAGAGAAGAATTTATTTATTTATAGATTTAATGCATTTCGTATAGCAGCAGTTAATTTTGGCTTTCTAGGATAAATATCAAAAGCATTTTCTATACCTAATGAAATTAGTGAATTTCTTCTTCGTGTATTCAAAATACTTGCTGTCTCATGTGATATATATATGTGAAGATTTTCCTTCTTTTGGCTGTGCTGGAGTGTAACACCAGCAGGGACCAAATTTTTTTGTCTAACTATTCACTGTGTTGCTTTGGATTTTTCAAAAACTTTCTGATAACTAGTTAAGCTTTAGATCTGTATTAGATAAGTGTGTCCTTAATAAATCATTAAAAATATAGGTGTCAAAATCAAGCAAGGGATATTCTAGGCACTGATGTTTTTCTAAGAATAGAAAGTCAGTACATTTTTGTGGTTGCCCCTGACCATTAAGGTTGGAGGAAGGTTCTTGGAGAGAATTTCTAGCCAAGCCATGTACAGGTAATCAGACACTATTCCTTTTCTTGCCACTGGGAGGCTCCTGTTTGGACAGAGAAAAATAAAATTAGCATTATGAAGACAGTCAATTTATGGTAAATGTTAACTGATCATCTCTTTTTTGGAGACTGAATTAATAGTGGTTTATCTGTGCATCAGAAATGCTTATTTATTGAAGCTATGTATAAAAACAAGGGGGCTCTAGCAAAAAAATCTACTCTGAAAATGGCTTCTTTTTAATTTTTATTTCTAATTTTATTGGTGGCCTCTCTTTATGCCATTGTATCATCGTTATTCAGTTTTACATAGTTCCAAGTAGATCTTTGCTAACAACTCCATTTATTATGTGCAAACCAAAAGAATATTTTCTCTAACTTTGAGTTGTTAATAGTTGTGGGGAAAGACAGGAAAATGTGTGTCCTATGCAGGAGAGTAAGCAGATGTTAACACTCAACAAGTAGATCTGGATGTGAAGTTTACTTTTTTGACATGTTTTTATGAGTGGAGCTTTGTCTTAAGCTATGAAGAGCTACTAGGAAAGATTCATATTCAGTGTGGCTGCAGAGAAACGTCAGTCCAGTCCAGGTGCAAGTCCTTCCAAAGGTGCTTAAAAGATTATTTTTGCCCTCAGTGAATTAACACAAGTGCTCTAGTCCAGAATCCCTCTACACATTAGATTATTCTCTACATTAGAACCAAAGTCTTGTGACTCACAGGACAATGAGGTTAGCTGCCCTTGAATGCTCTTGTAACAGTTCATTCAGACGGACTTGGCGGTAACTCTGATTAAAACAAAATGGGGGAAAGAAAAAAATCAGTTAGGTCAGTGATTAGGATAGTTCTGGTGCCTTATGGACTTCTACACTACCCATTGCCTGCAAGATTTTCTGCTGTTGCTTCGGCAGCCTTGAAAGCCAGGTCTGCTCTGTGATCCAGAGCGATAGAGACAGCAAATATGAGGCTAAGCCATGCTTCTCGGTTAGCGTGGTTATGTGGGGGCCAGAGTTCACCACGGTGTAAGGTTTACAGGGGATGGGGATTATTTTTGTATCGCCACTGTACTAGAGCAGGCTCAGACAGAGCTTTGAAGTATTTCTTTGTCTATGGTGTACAGGAACTGTACAGAGCCTCATTTGTGCTGTCACTGGCGGTTACTATATTAATTCATGTTTTTTGTAAGTGTCCGGCTGCCATGCTGGTAGGGCTGAATGTCAGCATGCAAATGAGCACCTTGCCAAAAACTCGCCCCTTAAACAAAGGCCAGGAGTCTGGAGTAAGACTTAGCTGCTTTACGTATTGCATATTTGTATCGACTTTTACAAGTTGCATAAAGGGCTCTTACTTCGACATTCAGCCAAGATTAGTTTGAGGCCAGGCTCAGGCTCTCAAGGGTTTTATAACTTAACACAAGTCATAGGGAACAAGAGACCAGGGCAGGTTTGTGTACCGGGAGATTGCAGCCTGGGAGATAGGTGTATCTTAACTGGTCTTACAAATTATTCTCTTTCCC
>NW_010390262.1:34121-53666 GCF_000710305.1 Buceros rhinoceros silvestris | reverse complement strand
CTTTCCCTGGAGAAGGTAAAAAGCTGGTTTTTCTCCATTCAGACCTTAAATTTTCCTTCTATACAGAAATTTCACTGTTCTTTTATGCATGTTACATAGGTAAGAATCCTCATAATTTATCCAGTCGTTATCTCATGAGAGTCATCCTATAAGATCACCCTTTATCTGTGCTGCCAGGTTTTTCTCTTCTGAATTTTAAATGTGTTCTAATGTCCTCCATAAAATTCCCAGAGCTGCCTTCTGAAGATAAGGGGCATGTCTTTCCAGGTATATAAGTTAAACTTTTTGCTGCTGTTCTTATTTTTTAGAGAAATTTACTGTTTTCATATTGCTGTCTGCTTTCAACCTATGGGTTTTTTTCCTGGTTCCTTAGTTATTGGACAAGTTATATAGACAAGACCAAGCTTAATCAGGATTTACTTTTTTCCCAGCAGGAAAAAAATATCTGCACACAAGTTGTATATCTGGCATTATATTCCCATTGTCTTTTATACTGAGATGTTGTGAGTGCTCTGACTCCCAAGTTTGGGTGACTTATGCTGAAATTACTTGAAAAGTTTTCTACCCACTGCTGACTGCCATAACTTTACACCAGTTATCAAATCTCTGAAAAGGGTAATACAGTGAGCAGTCAGTCTGCTTCCCAGGTGCTGCAGTCAGTAGTATAGTGGGTTATCTTAAATCACCATTGATTTCAGCTTATGTTAATATGTCAGGCTGTGACCTTTACTGGCTCTGAGCTCAGGCTCACAATCCTTGCTCCACCGAGGAAGTTATCAGCACCATAAAGTGGAGATAACTAAACTTCTAGTGCACTCAGGTTAATCTAACAGGAGCCATAAATAACATTGTTAAATTAATTCTGTGAGTTACAGGAGAACTTGTCTCTTAAGGGTGGAAGAGTTTTGCAGTCTCCTTTCGGCACTGGCCTGATGAAGCCTGGCAGTTTAATGCAAAAAGGTACGTTCCAACATTTAAAGAGCAGCCTGGGCTCTAATTTACCCCATGGATCAGCCAACGTCAGCCTTAGAGTGCCTCGGAAATGTGGGAGAGCTCCTGCATTGTAGGCAGGTTTTCTCTTTGCTCTGCTCTTGAGGTGAGAATCTGTGTTAAATGCTGCCTTTGGAAAAATTCCTAGAGCCAGTTGCAGGGTCTGGATTCAGTTTTAAATTTCCTGAAGTGGTCAGTGTTTGGAACTGCACTCTTTAAGAGGTTCAAGCTCTAAAACAGTCTAAGCAGCCATTTAATAAACCTCTCAGCAGATCTTATTAGCTCTGGCTAAGCGCAGGACTGCGAGCTTCTGGTTCAGAGGTGGTTTTCATCTGGCTGACTCTGATGTGGGCAGAACTTCTCGTCATCCTGCAAAATACTGTGTAAACATGCCGGGGTCTTACAGAGCGCTGAATAATGCAATCATAACACACCTCTGCAGTGTTTACAATATAAATCCCATTTGTAAATATCAAATACAGGTTTGTACATGTCGTGTTTCTAATTCTGTATGTGGTATTTCACATTTTCTTACTAATCCCTTCAAACATCTGGAGTGTAAGAAAAGGTACAGATGTTAAAAAAACGTAGAGAAGGCTTTACCTTCTCCTTGAATGCTTCCAACTCTGCATCTGTGATTTTCCATGGAGTCTCTCGCTTTAATTTCTCAGCAGTTGTTATATCTTTGCAGCTTTCATGGAGGCGATATGGTTCAATCATCTCTTCAAAGAATTTCCAGCTGAAACAGAAATTACAAAGGAGGCCTTGCTTCAGGCTATGATCTCACTAACTTGTTTCACAGACACTGTGCATGGCAGGACCCCCTGACTGTAATTGTAGCTGAAAAACGTGCAAAATCTTTGACTATTCTTTGTGACACTGTGCCCCAAGTCATATCTGTGCCACTTCACTATGTTGGGGTTATTTGAGGGTAATTAAACACTGCATTTGGCCTATTTATAGTTGCAGATAATTTTCTTCATTTTATTGTAGAACTCATTTCAGTATTTTTGCTACAATAACTCCAAACTGAAGAATATTGATTACTAATGTTAACAGTGAATATGGGTCTCCTCATAAATACTGAGCTTTTATCATTGTTTTAGAATTTGCTGGGACAATTGTCTGACTGATAGAGGTTTACTGTTGCAGTTTTAAGGAAATGCAGAAACAGTTGATCTAAATCTCCTGTGGCAAGGGGCCAAAGGAAATGCCATGGTGTTTTTCTAAATGGGGGCTCAGATTTGTGTTAATTTCCCATCTTTCCACAGATTTTCTCTCTAAATTTCAGTTTGTTTCTTGAAGCATTTGACTGTCATGATCTGGAGAAACTAATCATCCTTCTGTATTTCCCTGCTTGCCCCTTTGTTAAAAGTTTCTATCATACCACAGAGACCTCGGGGAGTTTCTTTTATATTAATGTAAGTGTATTTCTATGAACACTTTATGCTGACAGACCTCACCATGAAGTGAAACGGGAGTCTGGGCACAGGCTGGGCTCTGTTATGTGGCCAGAAAGTCAAGAGGTGAGTTAAAAGCAGCATTTAATATTCGTGTGGCTAAGTTGCCAGAGAGTTTGTCAACATCCTTTGTGTTTCAGTATGTAAAATAATGATAATCCTCTTATTAGTGAAATAAATGGGATGCCAGCTGGGCAAGAGATACAGTGGTCTAGCGAGTGTCTGGCACAATATTCACTTGTTCTGTGCAGATAGAGCTGATGCAGCAAATGTGGGGTTTTTATGTTAATGCCAGATACGAATTCTTTTGATAGTTTTTATTTATGTGAAATAACTGTGTAGTACTAGAAAAAAAGAGAAGTATTCCGAACAGCTCTTATATAATTAAAAATATTAACTGAGAGATCAAGAGAGCACTAGTAAGTGACTTTAGATATCTCATAATAAAATCTTCGTATTCTTTAATTTCATTCCCAAGTCAAAATCTCTGGACTGTAGAAACACTGGTGATTCTAATACTGTTTTTGCGAAGCTATGTGTGTGTGGAGAAAAAGGTCACAGCGGATTAAGAGACTAACCTGAGATGGCACTTGAACTCAGAGGAAAGGCTTTGGGTGGAGAAGGGGAGCCCTCTGAATACGAAGTAGCTATGGACCTATCAGGAGGGCAGTAAGGGACAGGATGGAAGAGAGCATAGCAAGGTGAGAACATTTTCTGAGGATTTTTAAGACCAAGAGCAATAATGAGAATTTAGTTAGGATTCAGTTATTCCCTGAGCAACCTGCTATATAATTTTGTCTACATAAAGCAGAAGAAATAGATGATTTCTACAGAGATATGTTTTAGAAGGCAAGGACTTGAAGACTTTTTGGTTTTTGCTAATACAGTTGGAGGTGGCACTTCCTGAGCACTGTTTTACCAGCTTCCTAACTTCTGCCTTAGAGCATTACTTCTGTAGATAGGTTAACTTTTTTTAATTGAACCTTTGTTATATTTGAGTGATAGGGGAGTATTCTAATATTGTCCTTATAGGAAAGGAGAAGTATGCTTGTTGTTTGCTGGAAAAATGTTAAGTTTATGAATTTGCGGTAAAACCCAGAAGGCTAAGTGAGCAGAGGCGGTGAGTTTAGATGAAAAATGTGACTGACTGAATAACATGATGAAGAGAAGTCTATTGCAGCCTAAATAGGTATGAAAAGCCATCATAAAATGCCTGTTAAATGTAGTGGCTCATAAGTATGGTGTCTAATTAATCTTTATTAAAATTAAGTCATATCATTACGACATAAAGGCTGCCTGTAGTTTTGACTGAGTTGTGATTGTTAAAAGGTTCTTTTCTTTTTCCTGCTGTAGACATTCTGAAAAGTACTGCAGTAATGTGACAGTGTTGCTATTTGTGCTGTGTTTTGATTGTGGTGGTTTTGGTTGGCTTTTTTTTTATTATGCTTTACATAAAAAAACCAAGCTCCTGATAAAGACCAGCTGCTAAATAATGGATTTTGGTAATGTTTCTTACCTCTCTTTGTTGGGCTTTATATTGATATCACAAATGATATTAACATCAGCGAATTTTATTCTGAATTTGCTTAGAAGTGAAGCCATCCTGAAAACAAAAGAGAGAACATTTTATCACTATGTTTCTGAGTGTCTTGCATCAAAGAGCACTCATAAATGAGTTAAGATATCAAATGCAGTTGTCTCATTATCTTTAACTATGTAACAAATTACTTTAAATGCTTTAGTATTTCAGTTTCCAATTACAGAACTGGATTGATGTGATTGCTATAGTATAATTCATTTAACTGATGATTGATGAAAATCACAAAAAATGAAAATGAGTAGCAGACACAGGGAACACTGTTTACATTTTGCGAAAAATTACTTGAAGTACTTGCAAAGGCTTGAATTATAGAGGAAATATATTCAAGATATAGTAGGACAGAATTCTCTAATACTTAGGGATGGCTTCTGTTATTCTATTGTCAGAATTCTATGCATGGAGTATGTACAACACTGGTGGTATGTGTCTGGGTGAAAATTTTCGAAGGTTGGTGTGCAATAAAAGTATCTTTTCCATTTATGAATTTATATTGATCTACTCACATGTTGTCTTTTCATGAAAGAAAATACTTTGCTTTTCTGCCCTAGTCAGCAGGAGGAATAGCTTTTAGCATTGTGCGTGGTTGCGCTGAGAGAGATTTAGTTAGGTCAGCCCTTGGCTGAAGTATGGCTGGGAACTTCTCTCTTTTCTTCTTTTTTTCCACCTGCCCCTTTTTTTAAACTATGATAAAAATACATATTTGCTTACGACCTGAAAATTTACTTGTGCCTTTTTTGTATAAGAATAACGTGTTGCTTATATAAATCTCAGTGTCTCTTGGGGCAATCCTTGTTTTGAACATCAAAAAGAGCAAAGTCTCAACTTCTGTAGAAAAGTTTTAATATCTGGGGAATCACGTTAGCAAAAGTCCAGATGAATTTAATTTCTGATTTGGAAATACAATGGATGAAGTTGCACTTGGGTGTTGTTGTATTAGGTCTATCTGGAGAATGGAATGGCCATCTGGCCTCTGGATTTGTCTCTTGGAAGGCTTCTGTGTGTGTTGAGTAGAATACGCTGTGAGGAAAGCTCATGTTTCGGTAGAAATGCATACACGTAATGTTTTCATGGAGACAAAAGAGGTCACTGTCAACCGACTATGCTGTTCACTCTGGCTTTTGTAGGACAAGCAGTGTGTACAGGTGCCAGAACTGATTCTTTGAACATCTGCCATGTTTTGACCAATCTGATTTGATGTCAAAACCTCCTACTTCCTCTCAATTAAATTTGGTGATTTGAGTGCTTAGACCCAGGAGCTGGTTGGGGTCCTGAGCAGCCAAGCTTGGGCAGGCTCTGGACAGCCCGCAAACACTTCCCTGCAGGTCCTTGAGCAGCTGTCCAGCTTTCTTTACCCAATGATAATAATAGTTTGCACAAACACTTGTGAGCCTCTTCTACAGAAGTGTGTTAACTTTAGGGTAAACCTTACAACTGGCAGAACCATAGTGGAGTAAAGTTTCCTCTATGTGAAGGCAAAAGCTTAAGGGAGCATCCCTGTAGCAGCTGTCTTTCCCAGGCACTGTCATAATCCTGGTGATGCTGGCTAAATTCTAACACTTGTCCTCGCATTCTCTTGCTTGTTTTCCACTGGAGTTTGGGCTGGATATGTTGTTTTTAACTTGCTACGTGGTGCTGCTACTCTTTGCTAAGCAGGTACTGACTTCCATCCCAAATTGGTGTGCTTCCACTGGTGGTGGAATGGCTGTGCCTCTAGTGTGTAAGGTGCTTTGGAAGGAAAGGTCCTGTACACGGTGATGATGAAAATATATTAGTACCTTTAATTTGCTTGAAGGTGAATGATGAGTATGAAATCTAAACTTTTTAAAAAAGAGCTAAGTAAGTCAAATGAACTTGAAGTTAATTAACTAGCTCTTCAACTTCTTTGCATTTTATCACAGTTAATCACGTTTATGTGAGCTATCTGTCTATGCTATTTGCATATGAGAGACTTTGTGTGCAATTTCCCTTCTTGTTAACTGGACAATCTCATGTAAATACCCTAAAACTAATTATATTCTCATTACAGAGAGTGCAGACCACTCTTCCTAGAGAAGAGAATATGAGCTATTAATGGGAAGAATTGCTGGATCTGAATTTCCTTTGGTAATCACCATTTACACTGAGCCTTGAGGGCTGTGCCGTAAGCTCAACACTTTTCTATCAAGTACGTAACTTTTTTTCCATGCTGCTCACGGTACAACAAACCAGTTGTGCTGAGAAATTCCCAACTTCTTGCTAAATATGCATTATATTCAGCTTCAGTTCAAACTCTTTGAACAGTGAGACAAATATAGTTATATTTACGCTAATTTTTCTTCTTCAATCCTATTGACTTTTCCTCCGGTGAAGATTCTTAATTTGCAATTTTTCCATTTCTTCCTGAGAGTTAGAATATAAGGAATTAGGATTGTTAGACCTGGAAGAACATACAGAATTGCAGGAAGATCAAATTAGTGCATTGTGTAAATATTCCGTCCTTCACTTCATCAGTGTTGGACATAAGTTACTCTTAAAAGATTTAAGCGAGACAGAAAATCGACTGTGTCATCTTAAAACAGTTTTGTGCGAGTTCCCAAGCCTGTTTTTGTATTTGGTAATGCAGAAATCTTTCTACCTGCGGTTGTTACTCAAATTCCTTACCTCCATCATCGAACAGCCACCAAATGTCAATTGTCCCTTTTCCTTGTTTCTTTTTGAATTGAGTGCTGGCTTCTAGCAGCTTCTGATTGAACTCACCCACGTGCATCGACTGTATTGTGTCAATGGTGCTCTCTGTAATGAGAAAGGAAGAAAAAATGTGTAAGGATTTCTGACAAGTGAGGCAAGAAGTAGCTTTAGAGAGCCAAGTGGAGAGAGAGCTTCAGGAAAATGAACTGTTTCTGACATAATTTCTATGCTTTAAATCTAGCACAGATGCTGTGAACTTTTAATATACCAATATGTGCAGAAAGCAAAGCTTGTGTGATACTTTGTCA
Organism: Buceros rhinoceros silvestris; assembly: GCF_000710305.1. Classification (NCBI taxonomy): domain Eukaryota; kingdom Metazoa; phylum Chordata; class Aves; order Bucerotiformes; family Bucerotidae; genus Buceros; species Buceros rhinoceros. The sequence goes on along the minus strand of NW_010390262.1, from coordinate 46,641 downwards.
CTAGCTTGTAACATCTTGAAAAGGGTTATCTGATTATTTGTTCTCTGGATCTTTTTAGTTAACCTAAAATTCACTGGGGCCTTAAAAAGCCATTGGGAAGTATCTGATAGATTTTATAAATGAATGGCATATTTTTGCATCATTTACACACTCAGCTGTCTGTTATAAAATACAGAGTTCCCGGAAATGCACAATAATGGTGGGCAAAGAGTTACTGGGGTACAGCGAGAGCTCAGCTGAAGCTAAGACTGGAAGGCAACAAGCATAAGCATGTATGGCAACTTCCCTGTGCTTGAGAGGGTCCTTGTTAATTGAAAATAAACTTTGATTCTTGCTGTTTGCTTGGCTGACTTTAAACGGTACAGTCTTGCCTATGTACTAACAGTATCTTCCCCCGTTCCATCTTTTGAAGCCTGTGGCTTTATTACTGCTTCTCTTTCAATGATTTCAAAGACATGGTGTCAGAGCAGTATTTTAAATGGAGCAGACAGGTTTCTTTAGAGCTTTTACTCTGATCTGTCAGATGCTTTGTTTGGTTTTGCTGTATTTCTAGAGCGTGGACAGGGTAGTTCTAAAGCAGTTATAGGCTTTCCTCTACAGTTCTAGCATCTATGCCAGAAGATGCAACAGCTCTGGGGAGGATGAATGTATAAGCAAGACAGAGAGGCAGGGATATTTATTAACATCATCTGTCTCATATATAGAGCCAAAGTGTGTAATATGTATTTTCTTTATGCCTTTGAACTACACTGAAAAAGGTAGTTGAAACAGGGGTGCACATTCTTGTGGCGTTTGTTAGAAAAATATATTCTACTGAAGCCTGCAAAATGAACGGAAGCTTACAAAGTAAAGAATAATGACATTTTATGTTTTCAGTCTGTAGATCTTCTTGATACCCGTGGGAGTTGCATGCACAGCCAGATGTAATAGTCTCTGCAGGTGAAAATTCTGAAAATACTTGTCTGTGTGCAAGCATGGCTTCAGGTGCGTCATTATCATTACAGCCTAGCAATTGTGAAAGAAGACCTTTAATTCTGTCCGTATTTCTGTATCATTTTACTATATCTGAAATGTTATTTTGATTTCAACACCTATGCATTTAAGTTATGTGTTAATTATTTGACAGCATCCTGTTTGTGTACTTTCAGTGCTTTTACCACCTTCATTTATGCGTTTTTATGAAATTATGCTTGGAATATAGAGCAGTAGTGCTATTTTTACCTGTTTTTCAGATGGGCACTAGGTTTGTGTGTGTATGTTGAGTAAAGTGAGATTACTTGTTTCCCAAACACTCTGCATATGTTCCTGGTTTCTTTAAAGAGGAGGAAAAAAGTCCTCTGTTTAAATGGTGAAAACACCCTATAACCCTCCCCCCCCCCCGTGAGATTACTTGTTTCCCAAACACTCTGCATATGTTCCTGGTTTCTTTAAAGAGGAGGAAAAAAGTCCTCTGTTTAAATGGTGAAAACACCCTATAACCCTCCCCCCCCCCCAACAAAGCAAAACCCAGCTTCTTCTGTATTGCTCAAAATTAATAACCATGTGCTATTTATGACAGAATTCAACATAAACTGAGCTGAGAAGCTCGCCTAGCAGGTGAGGGTAGGTTGTGTTGTAGGGGGCAGAGGACGCTGACTCTGCTCTGTATTATGAGTGTGGTCTCCCAAGACAGGTTCGCACAGGGTAGGTCCTGTTCAAGCGGTTTCTCAGGAGTGTGGCTCAGGAGGTTTTGCCTTGGAGACTTAGTGAAAAATTGAAGGGTCGAGGAGAAGTTGTCATTTTGGAACTTACCCTTTTTTGTTTCACGTTTTGAAATATTTGAGATATTGAGTGTGCTGGCTTTTCTGAAGAATCCACAGATGCCTCTTTTTCCTTCTTCAAAATCATTTTCTTTAATGGTAGCTTCCAGTGCCAATCTCTCCTGCTCCAGCTTCTCTAATTCCTCTGTATATTGGAAAAAGTAAAGGAACTGTTAACACATCCCTTTCTATTTTAAATTAAACCACTTACTGAAATAATGGTGGTGATATAATTGCTGTTGTGGTATTTCAAACACAGTGTAAAGCTGCTGGAATAAAAAAAAAAAACCAACTTTTAAAATGCTCTTTCCTTGCGAACTGAAGGAGGAATTCACTTTCTTTCCTTGCGAACTGAATTCATCTCTAGGAGATTCATCTCAAGGAGGAAGCTGAATTCATCTCTAGAAGCCACAACCTAGAGTGCCCACACCTGCAGCAATGAAGCGCTGTTCAGCTGCTCTCAGATTTCCAGATCAAATTTGCTATTACTGTATTTTATAGTTACATGAGATACTATTGATTGAGCTGTATTTATGGGTTTGTTTGGTTGGTTTCTTTCCCAAAGAATTTCAAAACACATTAGGAAAGTTGTTTTCTTAAAGTGAGGAAGCTGAGGTATTGAGTTCTAGCCTTTGAGTCCCTATTCTAAGAATAAAGTCACATGGCTTTGGACTTGAAGGTTCTCAGAAATATGTAAGGATCCTGAATATGTGAGCAGTTTCTATGCTGAAATATTTTTAATGTTTTAACTTTTTCAGCATTTGCTGCAAAAATAAGATTCAACTAACTGATTCTGTAAATTCAGTAATAGAAAGGAACAATTTCATCATAGCAAGATTAGACTTTTGCTGAGAAAAAGATACCACATGTTGTGGAATATATTATGGTGAGGCATGAATTAATATGATCCAGGAATTTGCCTCCAGAAAGCTTTTTTCATAAGGAAAACTTCTATTTGAGTAATGCATGAACTAAGAACAAGGTAAATTCATTTAAGACATTAAAACAAACAAAAAAAAAAAAAATCCCAAAACTTGAAACCCTCACTAGCTGGACATTATTAGCTCTGTTGGCTTGCTCAGTTGCCAACAGAAAGGAATATAATTTCTTTTACTTTAGAATCCATGACAGCCATGTGCTTCTGATTATTAGATATGATGATACTCACTAACTTAACAGTTACTCAAAACTGAAATTTCTTTAACTTCCGTTAAACAGCAAGTGTTAGCGGGTATAATAATAGAATACAATGGTCTTTTTCTTCCCCTCTACAGAGACTTTGTCTCTGCTTCAAAATATTTCTGTATGTTTGAGGGTTTTCCTGTTTTTCCTCCCCGTGTTCCTAATTCTTCGTGTTTCCTTGTGTCTTGATGCTTGGAGAACATTTGTTAGTTTGTAAGAATGCAAAGTTGGTGTTTGTTGTCATTTCAGTGGTGGTCTAATGGCTGTCTTCTGAGCAGTCAGTTTCTGACTTATATCAAGCAAAGAGACAGGCAGATTTCTTTCAGGTATCCACAGGAGGGACGAAAAAAAAAAGGCATGATTAGTTTGGAATGTTTTTCTAGGTCCCCACGGTCCTGCCCTGTAGCTCTCCATGCACATCCAGCTGCCGGTCTGCGGGTGAATTTACCTTTGTTTCTTAAAGGAGTCTCTGACACCTTTTAATTATGAGAGATCATTTGCTTCTGAGGGTTGCCTCATCCTAGAATCCGTCCTCTTTAATGAGGACTTAATTTTGATTTTAATTAGCTGAAGTACTTATGTCCTTTCTGTGTGTTCTCCCCAGCAGTTCTGAGTGCAGTCTGTGTGTCTCTGGGAAACGGGGGAAAGCTGGAGGCAGATCTACAGCAGGCGGCAGCAAAGGGTCACCGTTTGTTTGTGCCTGCCTGTCTTCCTTGTCCATGGATTTTATCTAAATCATTTATAACACAAAGCATTTGTCTGGTGGGGAGGACAAGGGATGCTAGGAGTAGTGTCCCGGTTTAGGCTGTATCTGATGCTCAAGTGGACAAACTTAGCAAGAAGCGGGAAAATTATCTTACTGAAAAACTAGAGAACTGTTCTGAGGGGGTTTTTATATGGAATGATTTCCTCCCCAGGGTACCTGAGGAACTGGTAAGACCTGTGTTCTAAAGAGGAAAAGAAAAAAGAAGGCCACCATTATATGTGGCTTTTGGAAGCCCGTTGTTTAGATGCAGCTGCCTGCGTGCTCTGTTTCCCTGTACCTTTTCCACGCAGATGGCTGTGGTATGGTGGAAGGTTTTCTCTTTTCCCCCTGAGATATGCATTGCTAGGCTAAGGAAGAGTGAACAAAAAGGTGAAAAAAAGAACTTTTGCATGGGTGGGATCTTTACGGGCCCCAGCATTCCACAGAGAGGGTACCAGAAGTGCAGCTTCCTGGTTCCCACTAGTCCCAGAGATCTCAGATAGGCAGAGGGAGGAAGACGTGCCAAGAGCAGGGAGGAAACATGTTGCAAAGTGACTGGCTGCTGTGGCACTGCATGATTTTACTGCGTTAGTCGGTGCCTGTGCTGGAAGTTTTCGGGTGTACAGAGCCCCTTGATGTGTGAGGCTTGGCATGCTTCTGCCTGCGGAAGCAAGGAGGAACTGTGAAAGTTACAGGAGTAGGAACTATTCTAGAAAACAGACAGTGACTCTTAAGATTCTTTCTTGTGCTGAGCATGTAACTGGCATAGATATTCAGCTGTTGAGTCACCACATACCTTGAACCTGGAGGACCTGAGATATATCAAATCCTTGGCTAATTCTGACTATAATCATGCCAAGCTCAAAATCAAAGGCATCACTGAAAAGAAAGAAAATGAAACATATCATTTCACATCATGCATGTCAGTGAGGAAAGCTACTTTGAGCAAATCCGTAGAAGTGTTAGTACTCACAAGGAGGTGTTACTGCCATGTACTGGGGTGCTCTAGGTAAAATTGCAGAAGAAATTGCCCAAGATTAAGTAAATTACTATCCACTTTCTTCCCTCCTTTAAAAAAAGTGTATAACTGGGCATGAGAACAGATGAGACTATTCCTGAAATGGGTCTTTCAGATAATGCTTTTAGGAACTAGGTTGCCATTGTGTAATTTTTTTTCTCCCTTCTCTAAGGAAATAACAAAGCTGGGGTGGGATTTGTTATTCTTTAATGCGCTTCAGCTTTATGGGTGAATTTTGATCAAGAATCTATGAGAAGCCTGGTTCTAAATGACTGTTTCCTAGCTAAATCCCAACGCACAGAGCTGCTGAGCCTTAGGCACACATGAGATTTGAAGCAAGGCTCTTCCTCTGTTTCCTAGGCTTAAAAGAAGAATTCCATGATATTCTCTTATTCCCTAAGTATGTACATTGGCGTTGTTTTTCTCTGAGCTCCTGCCCACTAAAAATGGGAAAATACAGTTCTGCAAAAGCACTACTGAGAGCAGTGCAGCTTCTTTATGTAGCATTGTCAAGCCACATCAGCTCTGACAGCGCCAGATGTTTGCAAGGCAGATTTTGGTAGGTGTGTGAAGCCGAGGAGCTTTTTTAATGGGCAGAAACTTCTGTTATGGAGCTAGCATGTGTGAACCCAGATTTGTGGATATTTTCTTAAATTGTTTCTACACGTTCAAATTCTATATGAAAATGCTGCATTAATCTAGTCTAAGAGGAGTGAAAAAAGGAGATGCTGAACTGTGACTTACTGAATAACGCCCACATAGTTTTCGACTTGCGCAGCGGTAGCATTTCGCCAGTCCTTCTTAAATCCAATCACCAAGGTATTTGGTTTCATTCTACCCAAGCCTGAGGCCTAACAACATTAAAACACTGCTTGAGAAGGTACACACACATGCTTTTACTGTAAATGAAAAGTAATGGCAAAAGATAACTGAAGTAATGTTCTGGAGACACTTACAACTAGATTGCATTTCACGGATGTCCTTCATGCTCATACCCGTGCAGAAAGCAGAAAGATTAACTCTAAATCATTCCAACTAGAAATGATTTTAAATGACAGAAATGTGGTTTTGCTAAATTAGCATTCATTTGCATTTATTCTGACATGCTCTCATTAAAACGGTTCAATAACTTGGAATCAAGAGACAGTTCAAGCACTGTTTGTGTTCTCATTCTAACATAATGGCATGAAGCTTTCAGCAGATCTGGAATACGCAATAGATGAGCTGGGTCTGAAGTCTCTTAAAACACCTCAGATATGCAGAGAAGGTGTATCCTCTTAGGAATGATTTTTTTCCCCCTTTAACTTAGAAACTCTTGCTGTTCCATTTGCTGTAATCTTTCCAAAAGATTGTCCAAAATTAGCTGAGTGTGCTTTATAGATAAAATTACAGTTTATAAACAGGAAGAGCCAATGGTTTGTCAAGATATTAGGTTGCCTCTAAAACTGGGCTTGGATGCTAAAATCAGCTAATCAAATTTTTGTAGAAATCTAAATACTCAATGTACTGGGAACCTTCAGGAGGAGACCCACAAATACACCAGCTGGCCAAGTTGTTACCCTTGCTGATTTTTACTACTAGGAAAAAGAAAATGGTCAAAACTGTTGGAACCTTGGTGGATTTTTTTGAGTGGCACTGATACATCTGCCCTATTTACACTGAAATGAGTATTTGGTTGGCAAAGCCATGCAGATATCCTTAGGCTACAGTAATGATGACATGGTTGTTCTGTTTGCTGCAAGGGAATTATCTGTGGTACAGTAGTTGACTTTGGCAATTGTGTTTAAGCAGTAATGGAAGGGAAGATATCGTCAGACTGTATCAGTTCTCAAAGACATCAGAAGGATCTCCTACTGAGACAATGTATAGACCCAAGATGAAGTGCCCTTGTGAGGCTTCGATAGAACAAAGGGATATTGTTTATTATTTCATCTTCCTCAATTGTACCGTCCCTTCAGCAAGTGTACAAAGAGCTCTGGTAGACTACCCGTGGGTGACTGTTACCCAGACTATTTTTGTTGGTTCCCTACTGTCTCGGTTTACACTGATGTCTTTTTAGCAGTGTATTTTGTGCAAAGGATGGAAATATTCTCTTATGTTTTGCCTCAGTACATGTATGCTTAAATATTCATATATGTGAGAAAGGAAGGGAGATGGGAATTATGAAAATAGTGCCTCTGTGCCTTCATTAAAGTCATATTGAATGGACTGTTGGAAATCATCTGCTGTATTCTTAGAGTAACAGAAAAATACTGCAGACTCTTTTATTTAGATTTCCTCCCTATTTGCAGAAAACATGTGTTACACATTTTCAGTTTTCAATTAATGCAAAGATATTCTTAAATATTTAATATGCTGCATAATACCAAACAATGGAATTGATTCGAAGCGTATCAAATGTTGACTGCTTAAACATTCATATATTGCCCTTAGATGCCTCTTTTTTTATAATAGTGTCTTGTTCATTTAGGAGAGAATCAGTCTGCCTTGTCTCAATTCCGTAGCCCAGAACTAGGTCTCTTTATGAAATAACCTGTATATAATACACATGTACCCCCAGAATGCCCTTTCTGCTTATAACATTATCCATATATACATAGAACTTCTTAACAAGTGAGCAGTAATGCTTTACATAACGGGATGCTTTCATGTAACACTCTTCTATGTGTTCCGTAAACAAAAAGCTTACTTGAAGCAGACTTTTGACTCCATCTCTGAAGCTGTCAGCTGCCACTGCCGCATAAAAGGCTTTTCTTTTGTTCTTTGTGAGCCAGGCCTGCTTTTTTGCCATGCCGCTATTCATCTCCTTAACACACAGCTTGCGTGGTCCCTGCATGATACAATAAAATATTATTAAGAACGCTTTGTATTATACATCACACAGTGATTTTGAAGGAGTTACCTAGTCTGCTGTGGGAGCAAATGGAGAGAATCAGAAAAATACATTTCCAAAAAGGGCCCACAGAGATTCAGCACTTTGGAAGGAACTGTACTGCTAACGTAATTCGCATTCTGTTCGAGAGAGCTGAGGCTGTTAATGATACTTAAATATAGTGATTCTGACAGAAAGAAGGACTACTATGGATTGTAACATCTTAGAAAAATAGTGAAGGTATGATGAGGCATCTCAGAGTGAATAAAGTCCCTTCCTGACTTGACTACGGAGCAAGTCTCAGCAGATCTAAACATACGTGGCTAAGCTCCTTTCCACTAATAGTAAAAGGGTTGTTGCCATACAATTGAAGGTGCAAATGCTTTTGTTACCAGGTTCTTCCGGTGGCCATCTGGTAATGTAATGAGACAAAATCCCATGTGCATATCCAAGTCACAAGACATGATACGCTGACTTGACAACGGAGAATGAGCTGGCAGTGGGTGCCCAAAAGATTATGCCCAGGGAAAGCATCAAGGCTGTGAGCATGGCCTTTAGAAAGCTTGAGGTAAGTTTGGGAAGCATGTATCTGGAATTTAATCTATTTAAAAATTCTACGCTCTTAAGTTTGAGTTTAAGGTTTGCTAGGCTTTTTAATTCCCTTTTAAGTTGTGTTTAGGAAACTGAATCAGTAGTCCAAGTCTTCTGCAGTGAAGATGAAACTCTGAGAGGGACACTCAAGAATCCCAAATACTGGTTTTAGTGTTATCAGGCTGGACAATTGGTCTTCACTTTCCAAGGCAGAATAGAAGAGCAGAATTGTAAACTGTGGGAGTGTGTGGAGCAACATCAGAGACAGAATCAGTAATTAGATGTGCCTCAAGGACAGAGCTGGCTTGGAAGTACTTGGAATCCGGTGGGTATTTCTGTGTGCTTAGCTTGGGAAGTGGTACCAGTTTGGTTTGTTATAAACAGATAGTTTTGAACTTTAGTTTGTTGCAGAGTTTCATTTTGTGCAGAAGTCATTCCTTTGCACTTTTAAAAATTCACACGGTTTTTGAGGATGCTGTCAAGTTGCAATTTTGGTTCCAATGAACTAGAGAAATAAGTAGAACTAGGTAAGTTGTAGAACTAAATAACTAGAGAAATTAGTAGAAGTTTCCTATAATATAAATCTAGGAAAACTTGGTAAACTCACGCTCAGGATTTTGTATTTCAAAACTCACATGCCTAAAAATACAGAAAACGTGCTGAAACTCAACTTTAGAAAGCTTCCTAGTCTCAGGATCCTGATGGGATTGATTCTATGTTTACTGAATGCAGTGGGAAGGCTAACAATAATTACAGTGGAGAAGAATTAGGACCATTCACTCTTTATAGATTCATTTGATTTGGGAGGAATCACACATAGATCTTCTGTACTCCTTTCTGCGATGTGGCAGCATCAAATGAATTATTCCTACACTCCTGTAGGGATACATTGTCTTGCCAGAACTGACTCTGCAGTTAGACTCTGCAGCCTCATTTGGTGTCATGAGCTGTGGGTTTTTTCCTTTCAAAATGAAAAGGTCGTAATATTTAAAATACATTTTCTCCTCTACACTACAAACCCACCTATGTTTGTTCTGTCCTAATGAGAGACTAGATCTTCATCCTTTAAGGTACGTAATTTCCTCTGTATTTATAACTAGAAATATACTTTGCTCCTCTTTGTAGAACTCAGAAGAGCATGTTTATCCTCAAAATTATCATTGTTACAGTTTTGGAGAAACCACTGCAAAGAGAGCTGAATTACTTGCCAGACCCCAACACTACAAATCAGTGACAAAGCTGAAAATAGAGCCTGGGTAATTTGGCTCTTGCATTATAATCTTTTGAATATTATTTTGGGGTTTGGTGTGGGGTTTTTTGTTGGTTTTTTTTTGTTTGTTTGTTTTTAAGCCTTGCTTTGTCTATTTAAAAAAATAATAAAATCTTTCCTTGTAATGCTTTATTTTTTTTCAAACCGTTTTTTGGTCTGTCTACTATGGACTCTGAAATGCATCTCAATGAGGCATTTACCAGCAGGCTGTATATCAGCCGATAGCTTTCTTGTCAAGACTTATGACAAAATTAATTCTCAGTGCGAATCTCTTTCATGGTCTGCACAGACGCCCATCAGCACCAATGGGTACATTGCGTGCTGAGTGAGAGTGGAATGTGTAATGGAGATCTGCAGCACCCACTGGCACTGAATTTTCAGATTTCTGTGAGTTGACCTTACCGTGTACACTTCACAACAGATGCACAGCCCGTTGTTCTTTGTGAAGGCATGTGTGATGTCTAGCAGAGCAGGTCTGATCATAGGACCTCCCGTTAATGCTATGCACTGAGGTCTGTTAGGAGGAAAAAAGAGGTTGTATTGAATTGGGTGATGTACTCATTCAGAATACGCAACTTTACTGTTTGCTGGAAGTCTTACCTGAAGTTTTTCACATGGTCTTCCACTGTAGTTAATGCCAGAGCACTGTCTAAGGCATTGACATAGAAAAGAGCCTGTGTAGAAGAGCCCCAATTTACTTCTGCATATAATAAAGACAAATAAGGCATATTAAACCATGGGCTTGTCTGAAGTTCTATTGCAAAGGTCAGCAATCATGTAATCCAGAAGACAAAGCAGGGTATATTCTCTTATGCTTCGTAGATACAGAGCTATTGTTCTTTGTGCTTCATAGTAGAAGAGGTTTTGCTTGTGTGATGCAAAAACAAACATGCAAATAAATTATCTCATTCTTTCTACAAAAAGTGCAGGGCGTGTTCTTCCTCTGCTTAAAAATTGTTTTCTTCTCTGTCCCATTAACTTTTTATCCTTCTCCCATGTATAAAATGGACAGTACTGTCATGTATTTGGCGGGGAATTTCAGGAAGTTAAAATTAAACCATTAGGAAGGAACATTGCTAGCTCCAACTACTTCTGTTCTACTATGTAGGTCAAAAATGGTTCTCCAAAAACAATTTGGCATATACATCTTTTCTCATTGTGCATCTGTTTGGTGGATGGAGACAGATAAGAAAAAGCTTTTTTTTCTTTGAGATCTACACGAATGCAGATGAAATCCGGTTACGCCGAGGTACAAAGCTAATACTTAGCGCAACCAAGTGGAAGTTTGTGTAGAATTTGTCTTTTCTAAGGAATATTAGTCTTTTCTGAACCCTTCAGCTAGTAAATAAGTGCTGAACAAAAGTCATTCTCTTAGCAGAAGATAGATAGCTTTTGTAAAGTGTCTTTAATTAATTTAACCACGTTGGCAATATACTAGGAAAGGGTAGAAATCTTCAAATACTTTTGATAACTGTCTTGTGACAGGTGTGTTCTCCTACAGCTGATTGTATCTAGAGGAAGAGAACCACAGACCATCCCAGTGGGTAGAGAGCACAGATAGGGGGGACACACAGCAGTGCAATGATATACACAGAAAAGCATAACACAGGCTCAGACCAGGTGTCACTATCTCATGCTAGCTGCAGTGAAAGCACGTCTTCTGCTAGGAAACTTGCCACTTTTACTTGTATTATCTTTTGCCACTGAAATCTGGATCTGGGTTAGTTTTGTCCTGGACATGAATAACCAGACTGTCTAGTCTCATACTGGTGCTGTACTCTAGTAGTGCACAGATTTCTGAGGACAGCTCCTGAGTTTTGCTGAGCTACTAAGCAGTTTTTTCCGGTAATAACATGTGCCCATCTTCTCTGATTTACTAAGGAACTGTAGGGGGGTGCTGGAGGATGATCAGTTCACGAGTAGTTCAGCTTGTGTCTTTGTCGTATAGTGGGCCAGCAGGTTTACGTTTTGCGTGAGGACCCCAGATGGGTCAGCTAAGAGCATAGCAAAACTCAGGCGAGGTTTTGTGTGTGGATGGAAAAAAGAGTGTGTGATACTCAAGTAAAAGCCTAAATGCAATAAAGTTGTGGTGGGAATAAACCAGTGTGCTGGAATGTTTACACGAAGCCTTGAACCGTATTTGTTAAACAGGTAAAAATTTACCAGACCATCATCTTAATCTACATTATATAAAGTGGGATTTAATGGCATAATCCAGACTTCCCTCTAAAGAAAGGTATAGGAGAAAAAGTAATGTCTAATTCTGTAAGCAGAAGTAATTCCTGTAAAATCCAGTCTGGCTGCATAAGCATAACATGTACAAAAAATGATAGTGTTTTGTGGCCTTACCTGGTTTCTTATATGTTACATAAATATATAGAAAGAGCTCAATGGCGTAAGTGATGAGAGCTGCCCACCAGTTGATGACAAACATGACACCACAGCACAACAGGGCTCCGAAAAGTGACACCCACATGTTATAATATCTAAATGCAGGTCTCCAACCTGTTAAAAGAGAATTGAGAAAATTGGAAGAGCATAAAATATATTAATCAAATAGTGATCCACTGATTTTGTGCTTACAAACCTATGTGCTATTTGTTTACGGCTCTGTCAGAAGGGGTGGGAGTGATATGTGCAAATTCTCAGGCATCACGAGTATCTACAGATAATTCCAGGTGCTGGCTGACAGATTTCTATACGTATAGACTACTGGCTCTTACAAGCCTTTTACTGCAAACCCTTTCTTACTACTTTGTCCAGCCTGGCTTTGAGTAGCCATTCTGTTTCTATGTATTTTTGCCAAATTAAAGCTCACCGGTTCAGAAACTGAAAACAGATTTTCCTGTAACTGCAGGTGATTAACTACTGCATCCTTTTGATGCATGTACATAGAATTTATTAATGGGAGCTAAATGCTTGCTGAAAGGAGAGTTTATCCCAATGTTCTAAGTGCACCTGTCTTAAACTTGGAAATTGCTTGGCCTCGCTGCAGAAAAATAAAATCATTTGCAATTGACTCTAAAAAGATACTATTCCTGCT
>NW_010390262.1:19842-34042 GCF_000710305.1 Buceros rhinoceros silvestris | reverse complement strand
GCTGCTTTTCAGCTGCAGTACTAAATCCATCCCCTGCTAGCAATTAAAATGTTGAGGCAAGCAGTGAGCCTCCATGAATTGCAGGTCTGTGCCAGGTGTTCTACAGAGCACTTTCTCTGGAGAGCGAAAAAACATGGAAGATACAAGGAGGGACTAAGCAACACTGTCTTGGATCATCTTTGTAATGAGGGAATTGGAAGGTCCTGCTGTGGAGAAATTTGCTGTCCTGCAGCCTTGCAATTATTATAATCCTTCACTGTGAATTGGCAGAAATTAACTGGAGGAAATGAGACAAATGGCTGCATTTTGTCTGAAACGTTAAGTAGTGGCAGAGTCAGATGCATGTGCATGGAGTCTATAGAGGTAATTTTTACTCTGCTCCAAGGCCATGTAGAGCAGATCTGCATTTTTTCAGCCATGCAGGTAATTAGCAGAAATGCTCATCTTTTCTGCCCTCTGAACAAATGGCACCATGCAATCTACAGGAAAGAAGTTGATGTAGGTGTTTATGTCACTACCACTGTTTTTTCACATGGGAAATCAAAAATGTATTCATTGCTCCTTGAGTTGAATAACTGATTCACAGCAGCAGGAAAGTGTCTTTCCTGTGTGCCAAAACGAGTGTTACTCAAATTGACTTAGGTCCTTAAGGTGTCACCCCTTCATTCATGAAGATGATGAGAGTTATTCTGCTGTGGCGAGGCGCAAGCCTTAAAGCCAGTAGGTTTCTTGGCTGCACAAATGTAGAGAGGGGCTCCCAAGTTACTCCTGAGCAGGACCTTATCGTGTTTCACCTTACAATTCTGCTGCTAGCCACTGCAGAACTGTGCCGATGCTGTTTGCTGGACCTGGTCTCGTTCTATGTGTTCCCTTCCAGGCAGTATCACTTCCAGGGCAGTTGCTGCTCTTAAGAACTTTCCTATGAATTTCACGGTAGATTGGAGAAGGGCATAGTGGCTCCACACTATACCTTTCTTACTTTAGGTAGCTAGAGTTGGCATAGGTTGTTATCAACCCATGTTGTGTGATAGTGAGGGGGGAAAAAAACCACCCTGAGGAGGAGCCTTTCTACTCCAGCAGGATCCACCAAAGTCTTTTTCATCCTGTGCATCTGTAGGGAATGTAAGGACTAATGCCATTATTTTTATCTTTGAAGATAAATAAAATGTCATCATCTTCAATGAGAGCAAAACCTTAGATGACATAGCTCAGATATTTTACAGGTACTGCAGCTTTCTCTGACATGCAGTCAAAACCGTGCAGAGGTCAGACTATGAGGCCCACATTTAAATCACTGGCAAATGCAGACTCACCTGGAGATTTTGCGTATGAGGCATGAAAGCAGGAGAAATTAATCAAAGCATATGAAGCCAGGAAGAAATTGGAGATTATGGGAGCAATGGTGTTCAGTTCAGCTGCAAGACATACACACATAAGTCAGACATAGGCACCAGTTCCCTAGATTGTTGAATAGCTTTTTCCTGGCAATGCATTAAATCTGGGCACTGTCTAATTTGTCATCCAGGGAGAGCTTGGATATTTTTCTGTGGTACTAATTTAAAGCCACCCTGATGTACCTTCATTCATATTAAGTAGTGTCTGCTGATGCTGATTTTAATAACGTGCTGTGCAAGGTTATACTTGATGCTCTGGCTCTGTACAGACTGGCTCTTAATGATGTGGATCTGGTGTAAATTTCGTAACTTTAAATACGTAACTGAGAGGACAGATGCATGTCACGCAAGACAGAGTTAAAACTTATTCTTTTGCTTTTTAAATGGCCGTCTGAATTTGCTCTACTAAACTACCCGTTTACTAGTTTGAATTTTAAATCTTGGAAAAACTAGTTTCAAAATACCCACGCCCCTAAGTAGCTGAGTTGTTCTACGCCTAGTGCTGGCAAACTGAGATTTGCTTTGGAGCTGGCTTTAGGGGAGGCTTGACCGAGTAGGCTTCCTAATTATCTCAGAGTTACCTCACAGCTATGCGCCATGTAAACTGGAAAACCATTTTCCAAGTTGGTGACTTTGCCTTATTTGGTGTAGTTGTAAGTGCTGCCCTCTTCCAGTGGAGTGAACAGGTATTGCACCCACTCCACATCTTTGAAAATGAAGCTGCTGTGGTGTTGAGATGTTACTGGAGTCCTTGTTGATTTCTTTTTGCCTTAAAGAATAATGGAGGTGTCACCAGGACTTTGAGTGTGCTTGGGCTTCTGTCAGAGCTTACCTGACTGAAAATCAATCTTACCATAGCTAATCATTGTATTAAAATATCAGTTTATATAATTTCAGAACATGAGGTTATAGCAGTTGTGTAACAATATACAAACCAATCAAAATGAATGCCATGGCAATCACGAAAGTGAGAACGTATCCCCTGATGGGCTCGTTGTTTTTTCCGTATCCTTTGGCAAAGAAGTGGAGCCCTTTGTAGACGTTGTCCTTGCAAAGAGCCTGGTAGACAAATCAGAACTTAATTCTGTTAAGCAGTGCTTTCTTGCATCAGAAGTAGTCTGTGAGTGACAGCTTGCTAGGCTTTTGCTAAACAAAAATTAAATCTATCTTAATACCTCAAGGACATCCACTCTTACAGCATGTAAACATTGAAATAAGGTGATAAGCCAATATCCTACTATATTATTATATAATAGGAAAACAGAATCACAGGCAATTAATACTTACTCAGTGCTTTAAAAAAATATTAACGGAATAGCTAAACAGAGTCTAAACTGGAAGAAACTGAAGCACAAACCAGTGGCTCAGCGTGAGTGGTACAGGTTATCTTTCTGGCTTATGTTCTCTGCTCCCAGTCAGCCCATGCTGCTGCTGCCCAGCCAGCTTCTGGACAGCCTGTCTGAGCACACTCGCCAGCCACTGAATCTTGCAGTCCTGAGGGCTCCTGCATATCCCTGGCACTCCAGTGCTTACAGGGTGGCTTTCTATAAGACAGAAGCAGTCTTGAAAGTAGCCTTGAAGCTATCTATGACAATCACTCCTGCAGCAAAGCTGAGCTCTGACCAAAAGGACATTTTCTGTGTTGTACGAGGGTGATAAGACCTGCCCATTTCTGTTGAAAAATGTTCTACGTACTGTTTTCCCCACCTCTTCCTCTCACCTGTGTCAGTGTTGTTTAAATATATATCACATTTGGCACATACAGTTCAACTAAATTTTGTGTCTTTGGAGTAAACCAGAGTGTAAGGAAATGGGTAGTTTAATTTTACCTGGAAAACTTTGGGTGCGCTGACAAGAGATGCTAGAGCTGATGACAGAGTAGCAGAAAAGATGCCAGCTGTGATGAGAGGACCAAAGCCAGACACCATGCTCATCACCTTTAGGAAAAAAAGAAGGAAAAGAAGAATAGTCAGGCTTGCATTTGAGTACACTTTTTGATCCCATTTAAGTACTCTATTTCTACATGTCTCTGTTTTTCACAGTTCTAAATTCAATATCCTACAAGCTAACTGTGAAGTAGGGAAATACTATTATTCCTGTTTTAGAAAAAAGCAATGGAGGCATAGCTGAATTTTTGTTCCAGTATGCAGCTGTCTGCTGAGGCAGACGAGTGCGAGATTTTCTCACCTCCTTTGCTAAGTGGTTGCTGTAAGTAATAGGCTCTCCTTGGTGGGTGAATGGTCAGTCAGCTTGCAGCAAGAAGTGAAAATAGAAATTGCAGGAAAAGGCATCGAAGTACAAAATATGGTTGGAGACACTTTGGTTTTGTTTTTTTGTTTTTAACTGAATATTTAATATGACTCAAAAAGAGATAAAATGCCTGACAGTGCAGGCATAAAGCAGGGCTGCAAACAGTAATGATGGTCATTGTCAGGCCTCCCGCAGCCCTCCTAGAGGGGCTGCACTGGCCTCTGCGACCACTGGAGCAAAAGGCTTGTTTAGAAGCATCAGACAAGGAAGCTAAAAGATGAAGTGGACAGATGTGATTGCCAGTTGCTTTTTGGTGTGTAGGAAGTACTCCAGGAGAGAAACCAATCAATCCTGGAGATTTGTCAGATGAAGATGTATTTTTTTCTGACTTTTGTGTGGCAAGGATAAATGCAGGAAGTGAAACTCTGCTTATAGCTGTAGGGAGGTCACTGATTTTAAGGGTTGCTCTGGGTCTGGGCAGCAGAACTGAGGTGGGAGTGAAGAGGGGAAGTGATCAAGAAGGGAAGGAAAAGTAGTCTGTGACAGGAACAGCATGTCCCTTTTAAGGGGGTTACCCAGCCCTGTCATTTAGCAGAGCCAGCTGGGAAAAAAGCAAGTGACTTTAAAAGCTACAAATGACTAGTTGAAAAGCCAGTGCAGGTGGGTGATGAGCTCTTCTCGCAGGCCATGAAGCACAGGGGCTGAACAGACATCTAGGAGCCGTGATTGTCTGTCTGCAGAAGAGCTGCTTTACTTTGATGCTTTGCCTAAGCTTTATTTTGAAGAATAAAAATGGCAGACATCTCTGGCCTAGGAGAAAGACTCCATTACTTCTCACTTAATTTTTTACTCAGCTGTTTTTGGATAGTAGGGGGTTTTTTATTTAAGAAGTCAGAACTCCATTTTTTTTGTACCATGGCACAAACCTTTAGCAGTGACCACAGCACCTCTGAGGTAAAATCATATCCGTTTGTAAAGAGCAGCGAGATGAGTCGCTCGGCTAACAGGAGTTCCTGAGGTTTCTCTTAAGTCTAGATTATGAGTTTGAAGATGATACAACATATACTGCTGCATGGTATGTGTTGAAACCGCAGGTAAAGACCTTACCAGAATGCTGGGAAGACTAGTGATGGGCAGTTTGAAGGTAATGTGCATGCAGGGGTCTTTTCCCTTTGATTATTCCTGTAGTTTTTTACTTTTTTAGATAAAAGTGCTTCTTCTGTTGCAGTTGGTTGTAAGCAAATAATGGGTTTGCATATTTGTACTTAGGTATTCATGTATTGCTTATATGTATTATCTTATTAAAACCTGAAAATTATTCATCAGCCCATAATCACATGGCTGACTTGCACATCTGGAAAAATCATAGCCGAGGCTGCAGGCAGATGATCCATTGCAGCTCATTCCAGGTACAACTGTATCGTTGACGTTCCCAGTAGCATCTCGTACAACACAGGAGGCTGTGGAAACAACGATATATTATTATTTTCCTTCCTTATGACATCGGAAGAATGTTCTTGCCACATTTTGACTCTTAGTCTGCACATATTTTGTACAGCTACTGCCTTAGTATCATTCCAAAGAGCAACAGTTCTTGCTGAGCAGAGGTTAATTCCCTGTAATAAGGCTTCTTTTGTCATGTTGTCTGTAAGCAAATACCTATTTCTGTTACTTTTAAAATAACCAGCCAGTTGGGTAATGGGTAATAGCATATTTCCAAGAGTAGAGAACCAGACAAATAACAACAATAAATTAACTCACAAGTACGTTGTCTGCCTGTGACCACTTCTACAAGTGCCAGTATTCAAAATAAAAAGGTCAGTGAGGGTCTTAGGTCTAGGCATACTTTTTTGTTTTGTTTTGTTTAAAGCAATTGCGCGTTGTTGTTAGAGACCCTCATCCTCAGCTGCTCAAATTGTCATAGCTGTGGTGATACCAATATGGTCAGAAAAACTTTAAACAGGAGAAATGACCTATATCCTTTGGGGTTTTATTAATACTCGTGCTGTCCTTTTTTTTTTTTTTCTCACAAGAAATGGGAAGAAAGGTATGGAGTTAAGGGTGGTAATTTAACATCTTTAGGGGCCAAAATGTAGGTTTATGTGGTATCTTCAAATATGTCAAAAACATTGTTATCGAGAGTCCCAAAGTAACTATTATCTATTTAACAAACCAATATGCAAACAGAAAGAAAAAAAGTATAGCACTGAAAAATAGACAGCTCTGAACTGGAAATACAGCTATTGCTTGTGAGAACTGAACAATGCGTTAACACAGATTTATAACAGAAAGTGAAGGATGACTACTTTGACTTTAATTGCAGGAGAAATTTAGATTCAAATAATGCAATAACCTGAGCTGCAGCTTGACTTGAGTGTTCTGCCTTTGGCATAAAGTACAAGAATCACAGAGGTCAAGAAGACTTGAGATTCATATCCCAGAAAAGAGAGTATCCTGCAGAGCTTTCACGCACTATTGAGGTATTTGCTCATAAGGAAGAGTCTAATTTACAATGCACTTTCTTACAGTACTATTAAAATAGAAAAAGAAAAATATTTTTCTTGAACAGAGATTTATTGTACCCTTGTAATGCGAATTTAATTGCATATTCATCCAACACAGTTCATAACTTGAGTACAGGTCTCCTTTTTACCCTTGTGTCCATTTTGTTACCTCGCATTCCAGTGTTGTAGAGTACCTAGTCATGTAGTGCATCTTAAGACAAGTCTTTGACATGTAACATACCCTGAGGTATGTTACCCTGTTACTCGTGAGTGCTCAGTAAGACTAGTGAGAGCAAGCATAAGCCATCTCAAATTTCAGTGTAAATGAGGAACAAAAGATCAGCAGATTGATCAGATTTAATCTTTGCTAGCTCATGTATACTATGTGCTAGTGGTCTTTGTCACTGAAACAAATGCAAAAGTAACCCTGCAAGTTAAACAAAAGTCCGTCTGCCAAACAGGGACTTCTGTTTCTACTGATTGCTGCTTTTTTCCCCACCGCTTTTGTGTACAGTAAAATCAAAACAACTATCTAGATAATAAATCCACAGGAGGAAAAAGCAGTGAGGTTAATCATTCATTTGCATATCAGGCTTTCAAACTTCAACAGTATCAATTAAGACACGAAGCAGAGGTTCTGTACGTACCTGCACATATTGCAACGGCAATGTAAGCAATTGTTGTAACCAAAATGGCCAGCATCGTTCCTTTGGGTATTGCAATTTGTGGATCCTTAAAACAAAGCAGTGACACGAAAAACACTGTGAATTTCTGTGCTGCAGTCTGGCTGCATTGGCACGCTAGGGAGCCCTGCCACTCCGTGATAGCAAGATGTCTTTAGAGGGCAGATATTTCTCACTTAGTCCTGCACCAGCATTCCCTGTCCCAGCCTGTAGATAGTTAAGCAGTCCTGTGGTGCAGCGCTCCATATCCTGGATGTAGTGAAGGGTGTTCTGCGGGAGCAGAGGTCACGTTTATAGCAGCAGGAGAGTCCTGACTCTGCGCTTCCAAACTCTCTTTACAGTGCAGTGGGCTTTATTTTAATGTTTAATGACCTAATAGGTAAATAGTTACTGAACATCAAACTCCTGTGGATGGCAAGATGGGACCATTTTTGGTTGATCGGTAGGACAGATGCAGGTAGTCATCCTATACAGAAGACGATACTTTTGTGATTAGCAACTAGTAATTGTTAGTTGTGACTAACAATGGCTGCTTCCTTTCTCTGTTTTGATTTCTAATTTAGATAACTTAGTCTGAGTTAAAGAGCTTACAGTCTGGCCCACAACAACATCAGCTTTGATCATGCAACTGTAAGTAAGAGTCCAAAGATCTGCATTATACATTGTAATTTTAAGGGGGATTTTAACACTAGCCAACCTTACAACTTAGTGTATGTTTGTTTATGCTAGGAAGCACTTTTTATGAGCTGTCGTCCTAGGTTGGTGTAGTGAGGTTTCTTTAAGTCAAAGATGTGTGGAATGCACTTTAAGCCACAGATTTCGTACTTTTATAACTATGCTCATTGCATGGGAGAAAAAACAAAATACAAATTTGGAGTGTCCTGTGAAACAGAAGAATGACTTAACTGTCTTAATAATCAATGTAATTTTTAAATAAGGTAAGGATTTATTGACCTGCAAAATAACTGCAAAGTCACTTCAGCTGCATAAGACCTTTTGCCCTCAGATCGTAGTAACTTTAATTTATACGGTTCTGGCGTGCATGTCTTAGGTCATTGTTTTTGTGGAGTCTCATGCTGCAATCTTAAACACTGTAACACTAAATCCTAGGGTTAAAGCTGCTTACAGCTCTACAAATCTAAATTTTATCACTAATCAAAGACATATTTAATATGCTGTTAGCACTTTCAGGCCTGCTCCAAACCCCACCAAAGTCACTAGCTGCTTCTGCAAGTAGGCAGTAGAGTGAGCAGCAGCTACAGAAGCACGTACGTAGGTGTTTCCAACGAATTCTAATGAAAGTTTGATCGGTCCGTTTTACACTTTTAAAATACTTCTTAGCTTGTCTTTTAGATTTCTGGAGAGGCGGGTTAAATTAATTAGACCTGTCTAATGCATCTAAACATGCTCGGTGGGGAATTGGCAGCCTGGAGAACTTGGTTATAGAAATCCACTTACTGCCAGACTGAAACAACTGCAGAGAGCCAATGGGAGAACCTCTTCCCTTGGTCTGCTCAGGCTCTTCCAGACAGCTTATGAAAGTGCTGCTGCTTTGGAAGCTTGCCATGTCTAGAGAGCACCATATATGGCAGAAGAATTATTTTTGTTTGTTAAAAGGATGGAGATTGTGTGAGGCTGATTCAGTCCCACTGGACAGAAGTTCAATGATTTTGTTCTTTTAATTAAAAATGGAATCTCATGTATGCCATTAGTAGCTCAGTTCCTACGCGTTTCTCTCTGTGCTTCAGAAGCAGTCCTCTGAAAACAAAGGAGATGAGGCATGCGACTCAGTGTGAGGAAGGGCAGCAGAACCGGCTGTCACCGTTTGTAGGATCGGGTGCACTTGTGACTGCTGTGCCAACACAGAAGTACCAGACCTTCACTGGAATCCCTAAGGTATACAAGACAACAGGTCTATGTGATAAAGCCAAATAATTTTATTTGGCATGCTGGGCTTATCAAGGTGTGAGCCACATCTTTTTGGTGACTACTTTTTGGGGGTTTGTTTTAGGTTATTTTTGTGGGGGCGTTTATTTTGGCTTTTCGTTGTGTGTGGGTTTTGTTTGTTTGGGGTTTTTTTGTTGTTTTTTAGTATTAGATTGCAAGACTTCAGTTATGGATACCCTGGTGCATTTCTGAATTTCTTGTAATATTACCAAGTATGGCATTGCTCCACATTTACTAGAGATGTTTTACCAAATGCTTTGCTGAGCTTTGAATTACTTCAGCTTTAAACACTCTTTGCATTAAATACACTGTGCAAAGTCATGAAAACTAGAGGGCACTCAAAGTGAAAACTATTTTCCTGTCTCTAATTTAGCAGAGATGTTTAGAGATCAGAAATACTATCTCATACAATTGCTGTGCTGCAAGGGGAGAGTGAGAACCTGACAGGATGGCCACAGCAAGACAACGGGGCACCCTTGGACCTCCTTTCCTGTTCTTCTCAGGCTCCTTTGTTTTGTCACAGCTGCAAACCTGCAGCTTTTCTGTTGAGCAGTAGTAGTGACACGGGATTGCTTTCATTACATGCTCTGTTTTCTCTGCCCTTGCTATGACCCTGAATAGAAAAAGCTGGTCTTTGCTGATTCTTGTGAGTACAAACATGAGCTTTACAGGTGTGCTTTTTGAGATGATGTTTTAGGAGATTTTGCAAAACAGCAGTGCCAAGAGATAGACATGCAATTTCTCTTATGTGCTGCTAATGGACCATTAATGATCTATTATTACAGGTTACTGAAACATGCTTTTAAATGATAGAACAACACAAATCTAAATGCAGCAATTTCTGTAAATAGCAATAATTAATTATGGGAGAAAATGTGGTCTGATGTTTTTAAATAATAGAGCAGGTACTTAAAAGTGAGAGTTTTGCTTCCCTAAATAAGACATGATTTAAAACTGAATACAATGTTGATTCATAATTTGTTTTCTTGTTCTTTTTACAGCCTACAGCTAGTATAATGAAATTAATGAAATACGTACTTTCAGATCTCCTGAGATGTTGGCTCCTGCAAGAATGCCAGTGGCAGCTGGGAAAAAAATGGCAAACACCGAGAAAAATCCTTCTCCGCTTCTGAAATCTGGTCCAAAGTTTTCTGCAAATATTGATGCTGCAAATATAGGAGAAAATGAAACATAGCACCAGGATTTGATTCCGAAGTTACTTAATGAGATGGTGAATAAGTTAGACTTTCACATCTGGACGACTGGGTTAGAATCTGTCTCATACTGTAAGCCAAGTGAATTTGATTTCCTTAGTCGGGTCCCCTGTAGGCTGTGCTTGTCTGCATCTCAGAGCTACAGATCCATGTTGAGGTGACGGGGTGTCACCACAGCGCTTCCCCTGAGCTCTGTGTTAAAGTTTATCTGTGCTCTGCTGATATATAAATGACTCAAGCTGCAGCTACCTGTGCGGTCAGCTTCAGCAGCAGAGAGACAGACTCAAAATTGAAGATGAAATAAATTCCCTTGGTTTGCAAGCTTATTTAAACTTGGGCAGAAGATCCTGATCTTGTGACCTTTTTCAGTGAAAACCTTAACTCACTATAAAGCCAAAAAACAATGAAAACACCACTTTATGATAGACAGCGAGGTTACTTGCCTTGGTAATTAAAAAAGCCTCTTGCCTTCTTTTCATTGTTGGTAGGAATGACTGTCCCAATAAAAAAGTTTACAATGGCAATAAGGAGAACGATTAGAAGAATGACTTGAGCCTATTAATAGAAACAAAAAGATTTTCCTGATGATTTTACTTTGCATTCAGGTGGCTATATAGTAAGTTATCTGTATGTGTTCCCTGTGATCGATTACTACGTTCTTCAGTTTTGAAAAATACCAGGAGTCGAGATAGCTGAATGAGCTAATGACAACAGCAGATGGTTTTTACTAAGGGGGTTATGAAATATATGGTTATAATTTAATTTTATGTTAGTTTCTTTACAAGAAGAGGCAAAACAAAACAGCTAATGCATTAATATCAAGTGTAAGACATGTTTATATTGTTATAAAAGTTGTTGAGTTGCAGTAGGTTGTCACTTCAAGGGTTATAATAGCTAATTGCTTTTCTGATCTCTTCTACAAGTAGTTCTAGTCTTCATCACAGCAGAATGTAAAAATAAGGTTGCTATTCTGGACCTGATTTCAGTAGCTGCATTCTGCCCTCTAAATTATTTCCATTTTGAACTTTTTTTTACAGGTGAAGGAATAGCAGAAATCCTTAGAGATTAAGGAATGGATAGCAAATAGAGCTCTTCTGCTGAGTAGGGCTTGAGAGAGTACAGCGACAAAGACATATATTGGTTTTACTACTGTTCTGTCAAGCTGTGTTAAAAATAAGGGCAAAAGGGGCACTTCGCCAAGGCTCTAAATGATGCCGTGAATTATAAAAATCAATATAATCAAGCTGTCTGCACAGCACAAACTTCCTCTTCTCTTTTAAATGTGTGTTCAAGGAAGACCATGGAGTAATTGTGCTTTCATTTAATGTAATGATTAAACTGCTATTGCTTTTAGAAGGATGAAGCGTAAACTGAGTGCTTTTGAAAATTCCACTTGTTGTATAGCATTCCTCACACACAAATGCTGTACAGTAGTCTAATATACTGCTTGCTTTTATGTTCTTTTAAAGGTTTACCTTTGCTTCCCATTCCATGCCAGCAACAGAGATGCCAAGGAGACATACAACAGTTATGGTACCTATTATTCTGATGTCATTGGAGTCATCTACCATCAGTCTATCACTCTCCTGAAAGCAGTAAGAAATATTATCAGAACCAGTCTTTCTCTGCCCAACTAATGGGATCAGGTAACAAGGTGAAATAGAAAGCAGTGAGCTGTCAGAGTTGCACAGATTTGTGAGACCAAGTATTTCATGTTCCAGCTGGCTCTTTGTAGTTGGGGTTATTTGGCTGTCTAATGAGATGTCTGATCCTTTTCTGATTTTGAGATTCTTGTTGACAAATATAAGAAATATATTTGTAAGGTAGAAATAATGGAGAAGCACTCTGACATATTTAGACACACCAGCTTCTTCCCTGCTAAAGGGGTCCCTCAGGCCTCAGCTAAAAAGTATCATCACTTAAATATATAAAACAAACAAAAACCACCAAACCAAACCACCACCCCAAATAAAAACAAGAAACAAACAAAGTCCCATTAAAAACAAACAAATAAAACCAAAACCAAAAGAACAAAAAATCCCTGTTAAAAACAAACAAACCAACCCCCTGATTTAATCGTATACTTTGAACATCTATATTTACCTTAAGAAGTTCTACAACTGTTTCAGCAAATCCAACTACGTACATAGCAACTGCCACTGCATTCGCGAAAGCGAAGATAAGTCCTATAGATCCACCAAACTCTGGGCCTAGACTTCTTGAAATAAGATAGTATGCTCCTCCTGCAGGCAGAAATGATTGCTATTTCAGCACAGCTAAATGCTCAGGTTTCCCCCCTTTTTCTCACATAAATAATACCACAGGAATCTCTACTTTTAGCCTAACAAACATAATCCATATTTGCCCTATATTAATAGAGGACACTGATAAAAAAAGGAATATGCTTTGTACTGTTCTGCCTTCAAACTTTTCTGTATGCCTTTCTATTGCGGAATCTTTTTAGTGCATATTAGCATGCAAAATGGGACCTTCAAATAATTTTTCATGGTATGTAATATAGTAACACAGAGCAGAGAGAAACTTACTTCCAGGCAGGTTCTAACTGACTTGGATCTATCCCAACGTTAGCATGAAGGGTCATATACTGTGGAACATTGTTAAAGCTCCTGCATAGTGATGCAATGAATCTTTAATCTTTTTTGCATATCACCATAAATGGAGCATATTACTTTGTCAGTTAATTATTTCGTCTTATCTCACTGGCACTTAATAATTACTGTTAGGAAGTGTTTAAGTTTATATGCATTATAAGTTACTGGTGAGCCCTTGAGAGAGATCACTCAAAAAAAATTTATTTATTATTGCTTTGCTTGTAACAATTACCTTAATTCCATTTTGATTTTTTTATAATCCAAATCCGCAGATTTTTCTATTTTTCATGAGATTGTATTCACTTACCTCCTCTTACTACTCCATTAGTGCAAATGGCAGACATGGAGATACCTGTTAATGTTGTTACTACTACACTCAGAGCAATAACTATGATTCCAAGACCTGAAAGATCCGAAAAAGAAAGTATATTCAAGTACCTGTTCTGCTTAAATGATGTAGTAAGAACTTGCCAGAGGTCAAGAACTTCCACAGAGGTTAGAGCAGACCAGCTATGACTTAAAGGCTCTGAAATGCACTAAAATTTTGTTTTGTGAAATACCTGGCATGCACTTTTCCAGGGAAATAATTTGCTCATCTTCCAAGGAGTGGCTGGAATGTAAGGAGTTTTATAAAGAAGGTATTAAATTAAGTTATCCACTAATCTGCATTAGTCTTTAAAACGAGAGGAAGTGATGCCTTGTGCTCCGTTTGTCCAAGGATGTCCAACCTGGAATGCTCTGAATAAGAAAGATGTGCTGAAAGGCAACAGAACTCCATGAAAAGCCAGAAGCCATCCCTCGCTCATCAGTAGGCAGAAATATCTGAAACGTACTTCACAGACTGAACTGAAATCTGGGATTTATTAGAAGTGAGGACTCCAACATGCCATAATTTGTGATTAGAGGTGGCTAGAATTGTTACCTTCCAGTTCCTTTAGATGCACCGTTTGGTTTACCATCGCTCTGGTTTGCCTTGTGTGAAAATAATACATAAAGACCTTTTTGGGCTTGAAAGCATTAGTAACCCTAAGATTTTTACCTCCACGGACAAACCCATTAGTTGCTATTGCAGAAGTTGACAACCCAGTAATTGAGGTTACCATCGTGGCGAGAAGAATTATGATTACTCCAAGACCTGTCAGTAATAAGAAGATAAAATATTTAACTCATGTTCCATGATTCCTACAAATCTTTCTCTCTTTAAATTGAATTTTTGGGCCAGAATCAGAGCAATAAACTGAAAAGATGGTTTGTTGACCACTTGCAGTTTGCAGAATGTTTGCAAGGAGTCCATGTCCTGGTAGTAAATGATTGCCCTCAGGCTTCACGCAGTGATCCTTGGCATAGATGTTTTTATCTGCCTTTCATATACATGCTGGCTGTTTAAGTGAAGGGATCGACACATCTACCAGAGGTCTCGTCAGAAAGCTGCTGTTGTTCATCAGTTAATTAAATATTGACTCAGAAATGACTGACTGTATAGTTTCATAGTGCACCAGGACAAATTGTCTGTCAGGTAGAGAGACAAGATCTGAGTGTGAGCCTTCTACACCCTTACTTGCCAAGCTATCGAGGGCTGCACTTCCCCACTCTCTT
>NW_010390262.1:1237-19755 GCF_000710305.1 Buceros rhinoceros silvestris | reverse complement strand
CTTTCCCTGCAAAAAGTAGTTTTACTCTAGCATGAGACAAACGTTTGAAAATGTAAATACTGCTTTTTAGATGCCATTTACTTTAACAGGGGACTAATGGATAGTCTTAAAGAACTTAGAATCTTTTTTTTTTTAAGCTGGTATCACAAAATTGTATAATTAAACAGAATTAATCAAACATCTGAAGGTCAGTGACAGGTGATTAGTTATAGGTGAACTGTGTTTCAGTTTGAGTAGGTCTTTGAAATCTGTTTCCAGGCTATATGGTCAGGTTTCTGTTAACTTTGTGACATCATGATAGAAACTAGGAACTATGTAAGTAGGAGGTGTCTAGTATGGTTTAGAATCATAGAAGCACTGGTTGGAAGTGAATTCTGATGTCTGTAGCTCAGCCTCCCAGTCAGAGCAGAGCTAGTGCCAACACAGGATTAGATCAGTGATGGCTTTGGCTAGCTGGATCTTGAAAGCTTTCTTGGACAAAGATCCCACAGCCTCTTTGGATTACATGTTCCAGGGCTAGACTGGATCTCCCAAGCTACAGTTGTGGCTGCTGCTTGTTGTTTTCTGGCACTACCAAGAAGAGTTTGGCTTTGTAGTTCCACAATTCCTTCTTGCTTTAAGTCAGGTGAAGAAATACTATGACATTTTTCTCTCAACTTTATTGCTTCTATTACCATTTCTATCTGTGAGAGGAGAGGGGAAAAAACTGGGGGCGGGGAGAGGAGGGGGGAGGGAAGAGGAAAAAAATTATGATTTGGTGCCAAACAGGGATTCAGTTCACAGTTTTACCTGAACTTGCTAACACTTATAGCTCTCTCGTTTCCATAAGGCACATAGGTCTTTGGTGTGGAACTGAAGATTATACATTGCTTGTAGCAGTGTTTATTGACCAGGGCTCATCCAAACTAAAGCTTGGCTCCTACAACTGACATCCTGCTAGAAGTACTGCAAACACACTGATTTATCTGCTGTATTCCTACTTTGTCTCCCATATCAGATTCCGGACTTCAGTTCATACTGCCTGGTTATAGACATCCAATTCCTGTATGAGTGTTCTTTGCTGCTTAAATTATAGCCGTATTATCACAATCCATTAAGATAGAGCAGTGTAATGTATGAGATGTAAATGATATATAATGTAGTATGGGATATTTAAAGTAATTTGAGCCTCTAATAATTCATGTTCAGCTTATCGATTTCTGAACTCTTACTATAACTAGTCATGCACCTATTTTTTATGCAGATCTGTATAAAAATTCCAAATGATCCTTCCTTGTGGTCATTTACAGTTACATAGAAGGATATTGT
Organism: Buceros rhinoceros silvestris; assembly: GCF_000710305.1. Taxonomy (NCBI): domain Eukaryota; kingdom Metazoa; phylum Chordata; class Aves; order Bucerotiformes; family Bucerotidae; genus Buceros; species Buceros rhinoceros. Next base: position 18,447 of record NW_010390262.1, on the reverse strand, counting down.
TAAACCATGCAAATTTTGCACCTGAGAAGTGGCTGAATATGACTTTTAATCAGCTGTTAACTCTTAAATTGAGTAAGTTAGCCTTTATTCCTAACATAGTTTTAAAACTATTTTGTAAGTACATGTGCAGCCTAAGGAGTAATTTTCCAGGATTTGTTACTGCCTTTCATATTCATGTTGTTAATACGTGTATGATAAATAGGGTCAGATATTTTGGTAACTCAATGAGTAATATATACCTGGGAAGGTTTTAATGTTAGTTTAAAAAATATTTTTATATTTAAGAAGGCAAATGCATAAAATAAAGTTACTCAATCAAAGCATCATTGTAATATAATGTAACGTAAACATAATGCTCGGGGCCAGATTTTCAGTTATCATAAACTTGGGGTTTTTTCTCTGTCTTTGGCTAACCATTCCATGTATGGGTACAAATACAGGCTTCAGAGAGTCCCCAGATGTTAGGTGGAAATACCAGACCTTGTCAGAACTGTACTGTCCCTTTTTTTCCCAGATGGTGATAAACGGAGAACCTTGTTGGAACGTTATCTTTTTCCCCCTGTAAGATTTTTTTGCTCAAGACAGCCTATAAGGATACGAAACTAATTGGGTTTTCTCTCTTTGGCCCTCTAATGATGGGGATGTAAATGGTGCCCAGATGGTGGTTTAACTGACTCATTTAATTTCCGTGTTAGTAGCAGTACCCAGTGAAATCCCCGAACCTTCATGATGATGAGCTTCCATCACTGTGTTCTCCTTAAGCAGCTTGTCTAGGGACTTAAAGCTCATTGCTTATAAGGCATTCAGAAAATGCATTGAAAAACTATTCAGATGGAATTTGGTGTCTCATTTTCAGAAGCAAAACTAACCCCCTTACATAAGGCATGCGATTTGAAAAAGCAACAGCAGAGCAATAAACCATAAGAAAGGAGAGTCTGCTTATCAATGAATTAAAATGGTAAAATTGAATGTGAAAGCAGAAAGGCTGTAACTGATGTTGGTGTAAATTAATGTTAAACCCTGATTAAAGTTTAGATTGAATACCAGGCATATGGCTGCTAAGTAAGTTGTTCTAAAATGAATTACTCTTGCCTATGGCTATTCTCACACCTCAAAACAAAGTAATACTTCTTGATGATCTCAATAAGTTACTAAACTGCCCTTAAAAGCTAATTTTGCATGAAACCCCAGAGCAAAGTCTTGGCAATATTAAGATGCAGAATTTTCATGGCAAGGCATATACTTATGAGTGCCCTGGGCTGTACGCTCTCATTTGGTATGCATCATAAAATCAGCAAGTACCCCTTTGTCAGGCACAGTGCTAGAGCCGTGCACGGAGCGCTGCAAAAGTAGCAAAGTTCTTCCGCTTAGTTCTGAACCTTTTATTGTTGGCTGTTTGGGTTTTGGTTTGGGTTTTGGGGTTTTTTTTCTATTTGTATTTCTGGAAGTTTGTGGCTGGACTTTTTTCTTAATAAGGATTTCATTGGTTTCTCTCTCTTTAAAAGCTCAGTCTTGCTGAAGTGAAACTTCTGTGAAGTTACTGTATTTTGTTGGAAATGAGACTTCAGCCATGCAAAATTTTGGAGAGACTTCGAAGTGTTTCACTTCACTTCCATTAACAAGGCAGTGAATGATATTTAGATGCAATCTGAATTTGAGCACTAAATTTTAGCAAAGACCAGGAAAGTTTACGCCCAGAGGCCAGATTTTGAACTCCAGCTCGCATTACTTATTATTTCCGTTTTGTGAGAATCCAAACTGGAATACCTGCCATCCTCTTTTGGACTGCTGGTTTTTATGACATCTGGGTGCCAGTCAAAGATTAGAGCCCTATTATTCTAGACTGTAGGATCATGTAACACAAGGTGACACTACCATCACTGTTCACATTTCTGTGCTTCCCCAGAGCAGCAGCTCTAAAAAGGAAGTTGTACCATGGAACTACTGACCCATTGCACCTTACTGAGCTCATCTAGTTGCTGGAGATCCTTGCAGCGCTGGGAACACTTTTGTCTCTCACTGTTTCACTGAACAGTCAATGACATGCTGGACGGAGGTCTCAGGGCCCAGTCTGCAGGAACTGGGATTTGGATTAATTAAATTGCACAGTGCAGAAGCAAAGATACAGCACACAATGAAGTGTACTTAGTTAATTTCTATGAAAGTTGTAGCAGAGTTTTTAAAACTTAGTGTTTCATAGTACACTAGTATCTAGTGCTGTGCTGTAGTTAAAAATAACAAAATCCTGATGAGACGAGACTTCCTTCCAGTTCTGTTTTCATCTTTGCAGAGAAGTGTGAAGAAGTGTTGTTTTTAACATGGAGATTACAAGGTTTGGGATTCACAGACAAGCAAAGTGTGAACTCTTAAAGGTCAAGTCTGTACACACATATTAGAAATTGGCCCGAGTCATGAAGTTTACATCTGTTGCAGGATCTAAATACAAATCTCACTAAAGCTTAGAAATACTCAAATGTGATGATGATATGCATAGTTAACAGATCTATGCCTCTAAGCGGTAATTTGGCTGTGAGGCTGGAAAATTCCAATAGTTGGGAGGATTAACATCTTTTACCCTCGCAAGCATTTGAAAACATTCTTTAGTTCAACATGCAAATGCGCATCTCAGATTATACATTAATCATGCTCGTGTATAGTTTATCCTCTTTATCCCTTTCACTGTTGAAAGTGATATTAAGTAAGATACATACCAATTCCTGCTTGACCTACAATCCAGGAAAGTCGAATAAAAAGCATCACACCCCAAATATTGAGCATGCATCTTACCTAGGTTTAAAAAAAAAAAATACTGCATTAGTGCAACGTTGAAAGTAGCATTAACAACTAGAAGGGTGCTAGTGTGCATCGCACCCCAAACATCCCTCAAGTCCACCTCCCTCTCTTGCTTCTTAAAAGAGCTTAGTGTTGCAGAACTAATTTTAACGTTTATTTTCCTTTGGTTTTTTTAGAAACGTGCTAAGTTTCTCACCAGCACTCCCTTCACCCATCCGAACTTGACAAATCCTGTTTTGTTTTCTTCTTCCTTGCTGACTGCTGTGTCATCTCCAGCGGTGCTTTCTCCATTAGCCACTCTCTCGACTGAGCCGGGGCTCACGGCTATGTTCTGAAGGATCACAGAAAACAAATACATTTTTGTGCCAAGCAGAGGACACCCGGCTGCATAAGAGAGACACGGAATAAAGGAATTCCAAAGAAGATCAGGGTTTGCTGTCTCTGGAGTAGAGTGCAGTATTCTGCCCGCAACAGGCATCAGCAGGCAGGCTTGCTAACGGTAAGAAAAGATGAAAGAATTGCTTAAGCAGAGAGAGTACATACATTATTATCTGATACTGAGTTGTTTTTATTGTGAACTGTATTCAAAATATATGCTGTGTTGATATGTTAGTAGAGCATCTAACATAATGAGGGTCTTATGGTTGGCCTCTACATGCTGCTGCAACAACTTATGAATAATGCTAAGTGTAGGAACAGGGGTAATTGCTCACTAGTGGAAAGAGACATAGCGAGTGCTGCACGGCAAAGTTATGTGATGAACTCTAGTGATTTCTTTTGGATAAAGTACAAACATAATTGCAGCAGCAAATGGGCAACATATTCCTCAAAACAGTCAGAGAAATGTAGTAAATAATGCAGTAAATGAATAGTCCTTCCTGTGGTTTAGGCACCTCTGGTATAACCACAATATATAGGATTAGGGATTGCCGTATTTGTGGTGTAACAGTATAAATAGCCCAGAATTTTAGATTGTTCACATCCAGTTACAGACATAAATTTGTATTTTATCTCTTCAGCTCTCCTGCCCCAGAATCCTTGAGGCAATTTAGCATCACACTATGTTTCTTGGTTTATGAGTTTTATGCTCATTCTCATTGCTACTTTTTTCCTTCCAATTTTTTTTATACAAAGTTCTGACTGGTTTTATGAGGAGTTGGCATTAGGTTAACTATTGCCAGGTATTGTCTGGGTCCTCTGCAAAGACCTTCAGGAAGGACCATGTACCCTGCCATAGTCTGGCAGAGGGTTGGGAGCATTTCCATCCTTCTGGAGAGGAATCAAAATGCTTGTAGGGTTTGGAGGGGGATGAAGGTATTCCAGATGTACTAAACAGGTCAAGGAGAGGAAACTTCTGTGATTCTCTGAAACATATGACGTTTTCCCCTCTCGCTTAAGCTTCAAGGCTGTTTCTATGTTTTGTCCAGGGAATTTAAAAAAACAATAAATAAAACCAAAACAGACATAAAGACCAAATATATATGATGCTTATGCTAATGTTTGGACTGCTCCTCACGGATGGGGTCTCTAGCCGCTATGATGGAGGTTGTAGAATGCCTTTGACACAGTATAAGTACAGGACTGTGCTCACAAATGAGGAACAAGTGACTGGATAATATATTTGGATGTGGGTTAAACTTGGTGCCTTGGCCCTTTTGGTCCTGAGTGAAATGGGAATACAAGATCTGTTGAAAGCCTGTGACTTTAAGCTCCTGAGTTACTTAGATAATTTTGACAGTTCCTACTCTAAAATAATAATGGCTGTGTTTGCTTAAAGTACAGTAAATGATTAAAGTGACTTAAGGAAGATTAGCAGAATAGTATGAGGTTCTTTGCTACACTGGTTAGAATTTCAAAGACAAAAAAATAAAAGGATTTGGTCTTTGTACTTGAAACAAGTTGTTTCCTATGTACTTTGAATTAATTTGTGCTTTCTATGCCCTTATCATAAATTATGGCCTTAAACCTTCCATAAATGCATTTTAAATTGGTGTGCTTTAGTGAATGATTGGTTATTTACCATGCTGCTGTACCTGTGCTACTCATGCATTAAGGATATGGAATAAAAGTGACAGAACATTTTGAAAAGCTACCAAAATAAAAAATTAACTACTTAAAAACAAAACAAAACAAAACAAAACACACACACACACAAAAACCCCACAAGATTTTCCTCTCCTTGTTTCAGAACAGTTTAGTCTTCATCTCTCCCGGGGCTAAAGATGATGAGCTCATCAAGTCTGTGTAACAAGTGTGGAGAATAGCCAAAATGAAGAAAGGTTAGAAGATTTCATAGGTGGAGTAAGTATTAAGCACAAGTAATTATCACCAGCCATCAGCTATGAAATAGCATTTAAACTATTTTTTAGGGATTTAATTGGTGATTTTTGGCTTAATGTGTGCAAAAACTGACACGTCTTGCTAAAAGATTACACACATTTGACTCCAGCAGAGTGGGAGCTAGATGTTTGAAGTCTCTTTCAGCCTGCCTTACATTTTGACATTTGGAAAATTACATATTGAAAAAGTGTATTAAATATTAATATTTATCTTCTGATGTTAAGCCCAGCATCAAAGCACAATGGGAATGCTTATGTGATGTTTAGCAATCTGAAGTCAAACTACGTCACTTCTTGTCAGAATCTGGCAATGGGCTTTAACAGGGCAGTTGTCTTTAATGGTTTGAGTTTCAAAAAAGCCGGGGGTGAGGAGGGCAGGATTGCCTTGGGGTGTGGTGTGGTAAACCCAGATATTAGTGTTAAAGCAAAAAGGAGTAAAACATCTCTCGAGCTATGTCTTGGGCCATTAGTCTAACCATGGTATGCACTCAATATGGTATTTCATCCCCTCCTTAGTGGTGGCTAGAGAGCCTGCTGCTGCACCCTGGGGCCGGTGGGGAGGTATCCCATCCAGCTTTTGCCTCCTGATAGGAGCTCAACCTTTTCGATCATCTTAATTCCCTTCCCTACTGTTCTACTATTTTATGACCTCATGTTTGTTTGTTTGTTCTCCAGAATAAGGTCTGTAGACCAAAGAGATTTGTCCAAGGTCACAAAGAGAGACCATGGGAGAGCCAGGAATAGACTCCAGCCAAGCTAACGGCAGGTCATTTATTCCACCGCTATGGTCAGTGGCTCTCAGACCACAACTTACAGAAGGGCACGGAGGGTTGCCAGTGTAACAAAAATCCCATTACATCTGACATTCCCTTTCCTCTTTTGAGAGGCATAAGGTTATCCTTCTGTAAGCTGGATACTGGAGAAAGTCTGAACAAACAAGCTAGATAATACTCCTTTCTCTTCCCTGACAGCCCCAACCTGTGAAGCAATTTTCCCTTCATTTTATTCTGGGATGGAATTTGCCTTCTTTTTTAATCTTCTCTAAATGAAAGCCTTAAAAAAAAGTAAATAAATTCATCTAATTTTGTTTACAGTAATAATCCATTGAGAGATGCAACACCAAAAAACCTCAGTTTTCTGGTAATGGTCAAAACTGAGAATTCCTTGATATGCCAGTGTTCAGTACGTGTTCGTTCAGTGTTGTGTTCAAAGCCAGTACTCTATTTTTCTCTTCTCTGGCCATTACTGAAGTGAATTATTTCTACAAGAGGAAGCTTCTTCCAGCATAGAAATGTGTTTATCCCTGGAGTAGCAGCTTATACATCTGCAGGTGAGTAGCGATACCAAATTCATGTTCTTCCTTTTTCACATCCACTTCACATTAATTTTGGAAATAAATGATGACCCAGGTAACCTGTTTCTCCTTACTATGTAAGGCATTTTATGCAGCTCTGTGTAGACCTTAATTTAAATAAGTCAGGTCAAAACAGGTAAGCTGTCCTAATAAGATCCTAAAGAATTGGGTCCTAATTTCCTAATGGCTATTTCTTTGCTTGATTTCATTACCTTGTACTAATCCTCCTTTGGACATGTGAATCTCCAGAGGTTCACAGATACACCATAAATACAACAGAGGAATCTGTGAAACTTAGTTTTGCGTTGACATTACATTGAAGTTTATAGTAAGTGTGAATTGCGTAGCTTGGTTAAATTATGACTCGATATTTATCATCTGCCATCCTAACTCTTAAGTGAAACAGAAGAGATTCTATACTTTTAGACAAGACTAAGCTATGTTTTTCTGCTAATCAATTGCATTACTATCACCGTTTAATAAAAATCTTTGCTTTGAGCAGGGTACAGGGCAGAAAACATACTGCAGCTACTGAAGGAAATATGGTAAATGATTACTTGTACTTTTTCTCTTGGGCAAGGTCCATGAATTTAAGGACTTTCTCATATTAATAAACAGAATTAATAGCCTGGAAATGGAATAGAGAAAATTTGTGTCTTTCCTTTCCACTTACCTTTGCTAGTTGTTCATGAATTTCTAATAAACTTGGTCTGCTGAGCTTATTCCCACTGACGCTGCCAGTGTTTCTATAATAATCAATTCTGGGAACTGGATCCACTGTGTTATGGCCAAAAGTCTGTAGATAATACATTTTAGTGTGAGTATCATAGGGATGTAAACTAGCTTCTGTTTTCTCACCATTCTGAAGGAAATTGTCTCTTTTTTCTGGTCTGTAACTGATTCTCAGTCTGTTATGTGCTTCCTCAGTAAAAGATGTTTCTTCATAATGCGGCGGGTCAGAGCCCACATCCTCTTGGGCTGTTTCATTGTTGTCATGGCTTTCATTAATTATGTTAACTTGAAACCGATTGGAATTTGGATCCAGGAATACATTTGACGAATTATTCATTGACATCTTCAGGGAAGCTGTAGGCTTAGGTCACTGATCCAATTAGTCTTCTCTGGCTGCAGCTAGTGAGCTGCAACTACAGCAAAGGGTTTAGTGCTGTTGCATGTGAAGTCTTTGCTCTTCGAATAACAAAGGTCTGACAATTTTTTCTTGAAATCTCTAAGCGATCCTCCTAGTGTTGTCCACTGTCTTTCTGCCGTAAAAAAAAAAAAACATAAATAAAACACTTCTATTGACTTGCATGGTTAGATAAATTTTCTACCATATGCTCTCCACCACCTCATCAAATATCCAATATCTGTTATCATCTGACTTGTTGAGTAAAAAAATAGTTGAGTCAAAGACTGAGTTCGTGGGGACGTCTCCATCTGTGACTGATGCACTCGACCCCTTAACCAGACTAGCGGTGGTTCGGTACAGGCTCCAAAGGAGGCAAAGGCCCAAGCCATAATCAGGCCAAGTTTCAATCTGCTCGCTGAGCACCCACAAAGGAGCAGAGTGACACCGTGAGCACTGATGCATATGAGCTTGGATCATCGGTCATGCGATTAACACATGAATAGTGGATGGCTTTTCCAAAACTCGGTTATCAAGGAACAAAGAAAGTTGTGGGTACACGGAGTCCCAGACATGTCATTTGACTGCAATCCACTTTATTCCATAAATATGACAGCCTAAGTGAGCCCTCTCATCTCTGAGTCGCCTGGCTGCCTGGTGGTGATCTCTCCGTTAGCTGGGACGCCTCCCAGGGTTGTCCTGGGGGCACAAACACCTTGTACCTACAGCAGATCTTTGGTAAGTGATTGATATCATGCATAACCTTGCAGTGTCTTGGTAACTTTGATTTGTGCCTTGGTAGTTTTGAATCATCGTTCAAATGATTGTGTCGTACAGTAATAGAGTGAACCTTGCCGTCAAACTTTGTTAAGCTGCACTTTCACACCACCATATTAAAACTATTTTTGCTAATATCTTTGATGGTGATTCTTTAGGTGATCTAAGTCACCCATTTACAACAAATGGGTGGAGTTGGCAGGATCCTAAATCAGGATTTGTGACACCATCTATATAAAATGGGCTTTGGATCAGATTCTAAGTACTTAAAATTGATTTTCAAACATAGTATTTCTTTTAATAATGCAGTGTTTAATCAAAACCAGTGAAAGCGTAGGCAGTACGATGGATGTGACTCAAGATTCCATGAAGTCCATTTACTGTTCAAGTTTCACTTAAGTATTATGATACCATGTATATTTCTCTCATAGTCCAGAATTAAATTTGCATGAAAAGCTTGAACCAAGTCTATTTTTAAAATTATCTCAAATATCTAGGCTTTAAGTTTTCAATAAATCCAGGATGGCAACAATTTATGACCAAGCAACTAATATATAGCAAATTGTTAATTTTTAATGTAAATAACATTAATGTAATATGAATGAATAAATAGACAACTTAAACCAATCAAAAAATAGCATTGGGTTTCCTAAATTATAATGAAGGAAATAAATTACTAGGAAAAAATAATAATTATTGAGAAATATTAACCATAGTCCTAAGGCATTGGAAGCTTCATAGAATTTTACACTCAATTTGACATTTGTATACTCAAAACACCCTTTAAAATGATTTGAAACAAATTGTAGCAAGTCATAGAATCACACAGGTTAGACCAACCTCCCGCTCAAAGCAGAGGGAACATTGAATGTAAATCAGGTTACTTAGGGCTTTTACCAGTCAGGTCTTGACATTCTCCAAGGACAGATTCCACAACCTGCCTTGTCAGCCTATTTTAATACTGAACTGTCCTCAGAGTGGTTTTTGTTGGTTTTTTTCTTGTATATCCAGTTGGAATCTTCCATGTGCCACTCTGTGACCATCATTTCTCGCTCTCTGGCCGTGCACTTCTGTAAGGAGCATGGCTCTGCCCTGTCAGTAACCTCCTCCTAGGTGTTGGGGAGGTTGCTTAGGTTCCCCTAATGCCTTTTCTTCTGCTGCTGAAACAAGTCCTGTTTCCTTATAGGGCAAATACTCCTACCCCTGACCATCTTGGCCCTCCATCAGACACACACAATTTTATCAACATCTTTCGTACATTGGCTGGTCGGGGTGGGACAGGCAGACAAACTCAGAAACTGGGTTCCAGCGTGATGAGTGCTGAATAGAGCGGAATGGTGAATTTGCTGGATCTGTTGGCTATGGTCCTGTTAACAGAGCCCAGGACACTGTTCACCCTCATTGTTCCCAGGGCATGGTGCTGATTTCTCTGTAGCCTGCTGCTCCCTGGGTCCCTTCCAGGAGAGTTGCTCCCTGCCAGTGAGGCCCTAGCCTGTATGGTGCAGGGGTTTAGTCTGGCTGAGCTACAGGATTTGCATTTCTCCTTGTTGACTGTCGTGAGATTCCTGTTGGCCCACTCTTCTAGCCTGTCTAGGTCCCTCTGAGTGGCAGCCCATAGAAGGATGAGCACATGATACTGTACAATCTGATTCCCACCTCCACTTACCCACGCAGGCCCCCCTCAAAAAAACAAACAAGCAAACAAAAACCCCAAGAGCAAAAGGGGTACTTGTATTTAAAGCCTTTAGGGAGTTAAGTACCCTTGTATCAACTAACAAGATGGCCTGGGTGGCCCTGAAATAAGCTACTGAGATGCTGGCAGTCCATGGGTCTTGAAACATGCTTCTAGGGAGCTAAGGAGTGTGGCTGTGTAGATTCAGAGGAGTCCAGGTCGGTTCAAACTGACTGAAGCAGAGCAGGCTGACATTGAGACTGCCGTGTGTACGTAAAAGCAGAAACAAAATATATCTCTGTAAAGGAATAGGTGAACTGCAAGTCTGGGTAAATAAGCCCATTAGAGGCATTTTTTGAAATTTTTGTGCTTTCACAAGAGGGTGGACTAGATGACCTTCAGAGATTTGTTTCAAATTTAAATTTCTCAATGATTTTGTGAAATGCATTTGGCCCCTCAAAGATAAAAATACTGCATCAATATTTATACCTCAGCAATGCAAAGTTTCTCTATAATCACATATAAAAATTGTAATTTGAAGAGCTTATAATCACAGCCTCCACCTTCAGTATGAGATATAGCTAAGGCATATTTTCTTACTTCTTCCATCAGCTGTAGATAATATTCTGCTGTCACCTCTCTGCTATGATACCCCTTTATATCGCCCTTATATTTATGTTGGGTTTCCTGCTTAATGTTTCCCAAGACTCACAGCAACACATTACATTTATTTAGTTTATTTTACTTCTACTGGTCTTGGATGATCAATATTATTATTATTATTATTACTACTACTACTAGTACTGCACATTTCTGATCATCGATAGCATTCTGCTTCCTTTAGCCTTTTGAATTCGTAAGGAAATGTTTCATCTTCAGGCATGAAGAAGCAAAAACAAATCTTTTGTCATTAAGGACAGTGCAACTAGGTTTGTTTCCATCTCCATGACTGAATGAAATTCTGATTTTTTGATGACAATGAGACTTCTGCTATCAAGTAAAATGATTCTGTAATTTCACTGTCTTATTTCCACAATGTTACCATTTTGCTAGGAAAATAAAAGTCTCTTACCTTTCTTCTGTTCTTGAAAATAATACTTTGATTTTCACAGTGTATTTCCAGGGCTCTCTCAACTGTTGTTTGCCATTATTTCAGCATTGCACATAAATAACCCCATTTACCTTATTCGGGATAATTTAACTTACCATTCAGTCCTGTGTTTTTAGGGAAGGACAATCTGCCTCTCTTATTCATGCATGTAGTGTGTCCCTCTCTTTGAGGAATTACAGACTCTGCCTTATTGGACAGATTTTTCTCCTGCTTAATATACTGAATAGACCATCCAATCCCTCTGTTTCAAAGCATTTCTAGATGGTGATTTATGGAGGCATTCTAGCTTGTTAACTATTAACCAGCAAATGTACCTATCCATTACAATTACTGGGTTTATGGTATTGCGAGATTTCTAAGAGGGCCTGAAAATACCTTTGTTATCTTCATTTCCCTCCCAGCTATGCCTGATTCTATACACAGATCATGATCTCTCGATTTTTCAGTTCTGCATATATAGGAATAGAGATAACAAGAGCTTAGGCTTCTGCTCAGCACATTTTATGCAGAAGAGATTGCAGTGAAGCCAGCAGGATCAGTCATTGGTGAGTCCCCTTGTCCTACATGTGGCTTTGAACCACTTCCAACCCTGACTGAAGTTTTACTCTGTATATTTAAGGAAAACCTTTGAAAAATTATGTTCTGAGTATTCTTCCTGGGAAGGCTGACTCCCTTGTCTTCGGGGGTTGCAGAGCAGGCGTGAAGGGAAGCTTTGTAAACAGGAGGGAATTTGATAATTGCTTCCAGCAATGGATCGGGTCAAGAACAAAAGTAGTAAGACAGAATTGGGGGTTTTGGGGTATGTTTGCTGTGTAGTTTAGAGATAACTGAACTATATTTGACTCAGATAACGTAAGTGCCTTCAGCACTCTAACCTGTCAGCGCAGAGCTCAGCTGGTAAACAGAACAGCAGTGTCAGGTCTCTGCAGTGGATGATCCTATCCAGCAGTAACAGATCACATGAATCGGTGTGGTGATATCTACCTTTGAGTATGTGGTATTAACTAGAATAAATTAACTAGAGTACATGCAATAAGATACTGAATCTCTGAGGGTCTGGCATTTTTTTTTTAATGCAGAATCTGCAGCAGTTTAAAAACTTGTACATTCACAAAAATGTTTTTGTTTTATAATTCAAACGGACCAGTTTAGATGAGTGTTGGCTGTTTCTCTTTTACATTCTTGACAGGAGATTCATGTCCTTCCCTGTACAATCAAGTATTTCATGTTCCAAATGGCCGTGGAGGTCTGCTGTTCCCCTGGCTGCCTCTGCCTGCTACACAGGGCAAAAGAGACAGTATTTCTTTTTCAGACTACCTGCAAAAGAAACCAACTGTTGTAACTGATCTCCTTGTCTTTGCTCCTCGTTGTAAACAGAGCTGTTTAGCAAGTGACAGTACTTAGAATAAGGACAATCTTCTTAAAAACTGAATTGAATTCCCGTCAAGTACTGTCACACTTGCTAAACAGCTGTGTGTGAGGGTGACCTTGAGCACCCAGATCTGAGCCGCTGCTTTCACTGTCGGTTCTTCTGCCTTGATAGGATCTCCTATGACCAATTCTTCAGTCTGACAGTCCAGATCACACACCGTGCAGAGCTGCAGGAGCACAAACAGAAGAGCCAGCTGTGGAGAGGGGCTAGTGAGTGCAGAGAGCTCCTGTCAGCTCTGGAGCCCTGTCCCTTTCAGGGGCTGGGTACAAATGGGTATGCAGCGTGACTGTCTCTGCTTTGGCCTTGCCAGGCTGGTGTCATTAATGCTGAGAGTTGTTACCCAGCTGAAGGTCCAGTTAAACTGAATCTTCCTGTAACCAAGTGGAGTGAAAAATAGGCATGCCTTGACCAATTCAGCTAGATGTGAGACTGGTTACTGAACATTCACTTTTTCACCTAAAATTTTTAATGATATGGGAGACTGGTGGACTGGGACTGTGGCGGTGTTGGTTCACACTGGAGTTCTGAGCATGTAATATATTTTGTATTGCGGAATATTTGTAGCATCAAAAATTTCCTGAATGGTTTGTTTCCCTTCCATTAATTCTGTTTGACTTTGTGTTGCTGTAGAGCAGAAGAAGGGAGACCTACTAAAAAAAATACTCTCGTATGAGCTATGCCCTGTTTGCAGAGGACCACATCACGTTTCACACAGGAGAAGCAACGTACACTTTCCTTATAAACAGTCAGAGATACAGCACCTGCTCTTCTTGGAAGGCAAGAGGTGAGTTAGCAGTTCGTGTGATCTTTAGCTTTCCCATTTGTTCCTCATCAAGGGTAGTTTGTGGACCAACCCTATTCCTCTCATCTCAGCAAGGTGGACCTCTTGCAGGTACCTTCTCTGAGCCACAAACATTTGTTATCCTTCACTTCTGTATTCTCACTATTCAAACACAGTCTCTGAGCTTCTAAAAATTGTGTCACACGAGCAGGGAGGGAGTCACTACTTAAACGTTCACCGTTCATGAGCCTGTCTTTTGCCCTTCACCTTTCTCTCAAGCCTATCGTGAGACACAGTAGAAATGAGATCATTCTCTGAAGAGGCAGATATCATCTGATTCCTTAAATAATTTTTGGCTATGATAACTTTCTAGAGAATTGCTTAGTGTAGTACTTCTTTGCTGTTAGCCATTTCTTATCTACCATTCCCCTGTTCCTCAAATAAAAGCAACATAAAGTGTCTTTTGACTTTGCAACAAATATTTATTTACCAAAATGGATGCCACCAACATATCTCCAAAATGCAGGTATTATAACAAATGTTGTAACAGTTGGTTTCCAAAATGAAATCAACATCAAATTTAAGGCAGGGTATTCTGTGAGTTTTCATGCAAGAGCATATTCAAATGTTCCTTTATCCAACCCCTCAACTTCATCTTCCCACGTAGAAGAAGGCATGCTGCTGTAGGGGTCTAGCAAGATTTTGAAGCATCTGATAATTAGAAGTCCCAAGAAAACACACAAAATCCCCACAAAGGCAAAGCCAGTTTTTTGCTCTAAAGTCAGAGGGAAGGCAGACATTTCGTTGACACTCATGCTGGCTGAAGTGTTGCTGCAATAATTACTGCTCATCGTTGGGCATCACATCCTGTTGAGCCTCTGGGATTTTCATCTCTTCGGCTTCTTTGCCTGCACAGAAGAGCAGAATCAGTATGGTTTACGTCTAAATGGGGTGCGCGTGTCTGAACTGTAGCATATGAACATTTGGAAATGAAAAACAGCTGGGATTGTAGTAGTGTCCTGTTGTTTTTCCACATTTAAAATAACGTGATAAAATTGCAACTTTTAGTCTCTATGCACTATCCACTTACCAGCCTCTGTTAGGAGACAGCAAACTTACAGTTTTCTGGCTTTGTCTCCTCAAGCAGAGCAATTTCAGCACAATAGCTGTTGCAAACAGTGTTTTGTCAGAGTGGGCATAAGCCTACGGATTCTGATTTGGCAGCACTCACCAAGGTCTCCACCTGGAGAGACCAGTATGTTTTCTGAAATGGCTTTACGCCTCAGTCCTTAAACTAGTTACATTCCCATTGACCTCAAAGGGAATTTCAGCCAAATAATGTGGATTTTGCTCATGTAATTTAGCTTATAAATCTAAATAAATAGATCCAGCTTGTAAAATAAAATAGGGAACTGAACCTGACGTGTCCTGTGGAGGTAGGATGCTTGAGCATCTCCACCTCGCCATTGCCACCAGGAGAGTTCTGTGTGTTTCCAGCCAGGAGAGACTTTTATTTTTGTGTTTTTAAGGAGATCTTACTTACAGACTTTAGTTGAGTGTTGGAATAGTTTTGCTTTATTGTAGGTATTCCATCAGGTATTGACATCACATCTTTTTGTCTCTTTAGAGAGCAGGACAACTGGAAGGACCGAGACATCAGAAGTGCCACAAAGGACAAAGGCTTTTTATTCCGAAGTTGGACCTTGAGGTTTTTTGGCTCTTGTTAACACCTATTTAACTAATGCGCCTCAGGGGCAAACTTTTTTTGTTAACAATTCAACCGTTCTTTGCCCCAGGGAATTCCCAGTATCCATTTATTTCCTGGCAGAGTAATTAGGCCACTCGGAGCTCTGTGCTGCCGTGGCTGCAGTGCTCCAGGTCCCTGTGCTGCCAGCCAGCGTAAAAGGACTCCGGGGTCTCTGCGCTGGACTGCAGTTCTGGCTCGAGGGAGCCAGATCCTGAGCCAGCCTCCAGTTAATAACAACAGGGGAAGCAAACATCAGATTGGGTATTCCCGAGAGACAGAAACGGACAAAACTTTTATCTTCTTTGGTGTCTCCTTTCTTATTTCAGAATTTGTGTGATTTTTTAATACTATCCTAAAGAATGAAAAATTTAAAGCAACGATTACAAGGGCAAGGCACAAGTCTCTTTCTTTTTGCAATAACCCTCAGTTATAGGAGGTATTAAATAATACGATTCCAATTACAGTTTTACACATTTGCCAGAGCATAACAACCAACATTCTGTTTATTCTATAGAGCTGTGTATGAGGTCCTTCCTTGTTTTGACTAATATTCTGCTCTTTGGGTCACACTGTTTAAATTCCTGTTAAGTTGGAGAAAAGATCCAGATATAGCCTATGGGAATTAGAATTAATGTCAACAACAGTCAATATTTGTTTTCTGAAACTATATCATAGATGAAGCCCACCTGCTGTACGGATTTTCATTGGGCATACTTCCTATTCTTCTATTAAGTTTGACCTTTTGTCAGAGAAAAAAAAAATCACAGAAAGTTCAATATCATGAATTTATGTCACAACTCAGTTGATTTGAACAAGAGCCAGTCAAGGAGAAAAATTGCCTTTCAAAAGTCCTAGGACACTGAGTTCTAAAAATTAAATTAAAGGCTTATGTGGGAAAATGATACATGAACACTGCCTGGGAAATCCAGAGACCTCTGTGCAAAGCTTGACTGACGCTGGAACAAGGAGTGGTAAGAAATGGGTGTCTTAGTCTTATCTGGCAAGAGTTTGACTGAAACAGCTGCACGAGAAAACATTTTGCTTGGAGTAGGGGGGGAGGAGTTGGTTGGGGGAACACAGCTTTGTGTTCTCCTCTTCCTTCTCTGGAATTTCAGAAATTACAATTGAAGCCTTAACATTCACAGAACATTTTTCTCTAATTATGCATCACCAAACTGTGCTACCAAGGCTGACCTTGAGTGCCTTTTTATTGCTTTCACGCTTTAGTGCTGCATAAAGGCTAGATGTCCTCTCCCAGTTAGTCAGAGATCCTTTCATTTACTGCAGCGTGTGTGTCAAGTTGTGAGTCAGAAGACTGTGAATACTAACTAACACAGTCTGGATCCAAAAATCCTTGAAGATAACCTTTAGGGCAGTACGATGGGAACAGGCACTGTATCAGTTAGAATCTGCAGAGTCATTTTGTAGGGGCTGGCCTCAGCCTGATCTCTCAATGTTTTGTTTCTTTTTTTTTAATAGGTCAAGATTCTACTCATCTTTTGATTCACTGCCCTTATAAATACAAAGGCAGGCATAAAGAAAGGCTCCTTAACACCCTGCTGCAAAATTAAAAGCCATTGGAGGCCTTTGTGAGGCCAGAAGAAACAATCAGACTCGTAGAGAATACAGGAATGAGGAAAATAGCTTAGCACATAGCTCACTAGGGAAAGGAGGAGAGAGGTGTGAGCTGGGGGTGCTGGCTGCGCCTACGGAGGATGAAGAGGAACACCGTGGGCATTGCTGTATTGTGAGGCAGCTGGAAGAAAGGTATTGAAATCCTTATTCTAGCAGCATCACCAGCCCAACTCTGTCACTGTCTGGTACGAATTGGAGATCTCAGACCCAGCTCTTCGCTGGTTTGGGTGTCGCTTTTTTTCAGACCTAGCCACCCCCACCCCCCACCCCCCCCATGTTTTCAGAGATACTGAGAAGATTATTTAACACTTACTGGCTACTTTCTTAAAGACTTCCTCAATAATCTACCTTGTATTTAGAGTTTTATTCCTTCCCCCATAGAAGCCCCTGTTTTTTGTTTGGTTTGTTTTTTTTTTTTTGTCATTGCTTAGTACTGGAAATAA
>NW_010390262.1:0-1152 GCF_000710305.1 Buceros rhinoceros silvestris | reverse complement strand
TGTTCATGTCTTAGTACTGGAAATAAGTATCTTTAATGTCTTTGCAAGCTGGAAGCATTCATCCTCTTGGCATGATTAAGCCTCAGGTGCCTGAAAACTCACTTCATAAACGATAGCGTGTAACAAAATGGACTAAAGCAGTTGCCATCTGTTCTCCCCCTTGGCTATCTGCAGCTCAGCTGTGGCTTCATGGATCTGGTCATTTTGAAGGTACTTCAAATAGCTTCAGTACTGGGGTTGTGTTTGAGTGATAGCAAACCTGACTTGAAAAGGTGTTGGCATAGTTAGAGACATAAACAGGCGTCCTCTGGGCATTTCAGAAGTACCTCATTTGCACTTAACTGGTCAAGGAAACTGAACAGTATTCCAGGAATGCTATGACAGGAATTGGGCATGGGAGGTGGGTAGGGTGAAAGGATTAGCAATGGAGAAGACCTACTGAAACAGAAATCAGCGTCAGTTTGGAATTCTCCAAAGGGTCTGAGCTGAGTTAACAACACAGAGCCAGAAATGCTACAAGAACAGCTCTGTGGCTGCACAGCCAACCTGTCACACTCCCGTGCACACTGCACGCCTGTACGCCCTGAATTGCTGGGGTGAAGCCTCGCTGTTCAGGGTCAGGTTTCTAAGCCGACATACAGGGAGGTGTAAGGTAGGAAGGCCAGGGCATGGCTGACTGTTCTGCGAGGAAAGCAAGGCCCCACAAAACAGGCAGTGGTTTTGCAGCACAGTAGCTCAGGGTGCAGGCAACACTTTTTCACGTAAACGGCATTTCCCTGCAAAGAAGCAGCAGCCAGGCAATGACACTTCCCGCCTGATTCAGACAAGCAATGAATTGCAGAAATGAGATTTTGTCCTTAGTAAATACACAAGCTGGAGTCTCCACTGGACAAGAGCTCCTGTGCTGTGAATTCACATATGTGGTCCAGATTCAGATAACAGAGAGCAGCAGGAAAAGAAAACGTTCATTAGCATCGTCCTTAACTTGTGGAAAAGTGTTCCCTGCTCCCCCGGGGATGGCGGCTGCCAGAGACCGAGAGACCGAGCACCTGCAAAGCAATTGTTGCTGTGGGACCGCACGCACAGCCTTCGCTTTCACCGGCTCCGATTCCCCGGGAGGGCACATCTACGCGTTCACCCTCCCTCTGCCCC
>NW_010390261.1:23653-42555 GCF_000710305.1 Buceros rhinoceros silvestris | reverse complement strand
AATAATAATAATAATAATACAAAATAATAAAATAATTTAATCATAGCACAGAAGGTAAGGTGGCTTGGGAACAGGGATCAAAATATTGCTTCTACCCATGTCTGAAGTGTAGTCAAGTAGTGGAAATCTCTGCCCTCTACGAATGTCATTTTCCATACTGTGGCAGATATGGTAGGGTAGAAAAAAGATGCAAGCGTTCACACTTCAGCACATTATTGAATCCCTTAAATGAAAGAACTTACAGGAAAAAAAGCATCTGGTAAATGGCTTACAGGACTATAGAGTCCTCATACTTTCTTTGGAAACATCTGTCATTAAGTGCTAATAAAGACAGGATACTGAGCTGAATAGACCACTGAGCTGATCAAGCACGAACATTCCTACCTTTCTGTATTCCACTGCATTTTTTTATATATATAATTGCCACATGCTCAAAAAAGAAATATAAAAGAGTGACAGTGACAATAACAGATTTCAGTTGTACTTCTGGTATTTTATGCACATTCTTCAGCCTAGAAGTAGTATTAGTCTGATTTTAAAGTTTAGCCTAAGTTAGGCCCCTCATTTCCTCATTTAGATGTTCATATCAAGAGAGAAGAGTAATTGGGAAAGATGAATGCTTCAGGTAATGCATACACTAAATGCAATAGAAAGAATAAGTTATTCTAATACTTCTATTTGCTGGACAATCGAAGCATTGTAGGACCTTCTCCTGATACTAGTGCAATTTTTCCTATTTATGGTAGGCAACCTGAAACAGAGACTGAAGTGTACCTGTGTGTCATCTTCATAAAACGTAATTTCGTGATATTGTAATGAGTACTGCTGGAGTGGAGAATAAAAAACTGAATTCAGAAGTCCTTTGTCATTATTTTTCATTAGCTGAATTTCTACCTAAAATCATTAAAATGGTTCATCACTGGGAAATGGGCACTCTTTGGTTGAAACAGAATATTGTAATAATAAAAGGCATATCAATCGTGTTAGAAGTTAACAACCAATTTGCCAGATGTCTGCAATGATAACACTTCATGAGCAGGGAGTTCATCTCAGTGATGTGATACCACTATTAGTATTAATATCAGGTTTAGAATGACAGGTAATTCATATCTATTAGTCAAAAAGAAGCTGCGTATTTTCTGAGTTATTATCAGGCACAACTTCTAAATTACATTGTTTGTTTTAAAACTGTAGAGAGTCTTTTGAGGAACATAATTGAGCTGATGTTTACTTTGACTTATAGGAGGCCCCTGTACTGTTAAAACTTGAAGGTTTCGCTCAGATGTTATTAGTATTTCCATACAAAGCTCCAGGAGCACAAAGAGGCGTAATAGAAACGGGTTGCCACAGGAGTATAGCAGCAACATATTCAGATCAAGGATATGATCCACAAAACACACAACCGTATCTTTAAAAAGATAAAATAAATGTTTCCCGTAATGTTCCCCAAACAGCCTGCATCCTTGTCCTGGTTTAAGATAAAACCAGTTTGGTTTGTTTTGACTGACATAGAAGCAAGCCAATTACAATGTTCCTCCCCTTGCACGTCACAGCATCTCACTGGCTGTAGAGCTTCTTGCCAGGATGCTGTCTCTTTAAGAAACCGCGTGCAAGAGAGAGATAGACCCTGCTGCTCCTCCCCACTACACACACCACCACCCCTACCTGCCCCTCCCCCCCCTGCCCCCGCCTCTGGCCCACACTTTGCCCATGCTGGGACGTTGCTGCCATTGGGACAGTTGCAGCTGTTGCCTGCTGTGGGCTGTGGTTGCTGCTCTGTGGGGACTGGTGGATCCCTGGCTGCTGCTCCACGGCAGCTCCTGTCTGCTTGTCAATATCGCTTGCTCCTGACCACTTGTCACATGCTGTTTTCTGTCTGCTGTTGGACTGCTATTTTCTCCCTGGAGCCATCTCGGTCCCATGAATACTAGCTCCACCTTTGCTCCAGTTCTCCACCCGGAGGGACCTGATGAGGAGCCTGCCCTGGTCCGTGACTGCCAGGTCCACACTGTCACTCATTAATAGGTAGTTTGCCCACCCCACAGTTTAACCCCTGCTGCACCAGATCCCTGAACCTTGTACATATTTCAATAATTCTTTGTTGTTGTTTGTTGTATAGAATATTTTTCTGTTGTTATTAAAACAGCTTGGGGTCCCTGCTTGGCCACTGCGTGCCTGCTAGTTTTCCCGTGGTTTAACCCTCGCTGCACCAGATCCCTGAACCTGGTATATATTTGTTAATATCTTGTTGTTGTTTGTTTGTATAATATCATTTTTTGTTATTAAATAGTTTTAGTTTCCAGAAATCAGCTGAGGCCTCATCTACTTTTTATCTTTCCCTTTTATCTCTCTCCTTAACCCTTTTTCTCCTGGAATGGAGAGGGTGCTGATTGGAGAGACAATTTGTCCAGTGATTTGGCCCTGCCTCAGCCAAACAGGTGACATTGTAACAAATGTAGTATGAAAGAAAAAAAAAGAGATATACACAATGGCTATAATAGAGAGAGCTGTTATCCAACTTGACAAATATTGAAAGTGCTTCAGAAAAAATGCAAGATATCAGGCAAAGACAGTGAAGAATAAACCAAAGTCAGTGAGATGGCAGAAGTAGCTAATGATGGAGGAACGAATATGGGATAGTCCAGGCCAAACAAGTTGGGATGCTATGCATCCTGAAACATGCTACAGAGTCTCAGAGGAAGAATATTTAGTTCATTAGAAAGCAGATGGAGAGGGAATGCAAATGAAAAGGTCTTATGACCCTCCAAAATGATCCCTTTTTGTGGAAGTAGTATCTAGATGTATCATGGGACATTTTATCTGCAGTGGAAAGAGACAGAGAAAATAAAGACTTTTGGAAAATAATGTCCAGAGTGCGTGGAAACAATTAGGAGTCTTTTAAATAGAAATGTTACCTGTAACCTTTCCCTTCATAGACTCTCATGCATCAGTCTGTGAGGGAGGGATTTAACTCCAAACTATGCTTTCTATGATTCCTCTTCATGCTGGGATCAGTTTGCTCAGAATCAGGCTTTCACTGTGTCAGTGGTTTGGCTGAGGTAAGCCAATTCCTGTGACGAGTCCTTCCCTATTTCTAACGTCTCTCTCCTACACCAGGAGAGAAAGAGTTAAAAAGCAGAGATAGGAGAAGGAAGAAGAATTTGTGAGACCTCTGAACATTTGGAAAACTGAAACAAAGTTTAATAACACTATAAACAAAAATACCTTAAATACAGGAGAAAACCAATGAGATATTAAGGGGTTCTGTATGGGATGGAGAGGCGAGGGTTAACCGCAGATCAGGAGCAGAACCAAACAAATATCATGGCAGTGATCAAAGATGGCGGCGGCCACATGGTTTCCTGGGGGGCAGAACAAAGAACCTGCAGCTGTTATAAAACACCGGGGCACCATGTGGAAAGGCAGAGTCTGCACGGCTCCTACCAGTCTGATCGTGGGCGTTGAAGCAAAAGCAAAATGGCAGCAGCAGAAAAGCGGTGGCGGCAAAGCAGCGGCGGCAAAGCAGCAGGGAAATGCCAGCCTCAAGGCACAGCAGCTCCAGCGACACAGTGGGGTCGGTCCCTCTCGGCGTGGGGGTGTTTCCACGGCGATGGCTCTCTCTCCGAAGCGGCAGCTTGCCGAAACAGCGACTATCATTGTAACTAGAGGACATCGCCGAGCTGAGCCGCGAGTCACCAGCCAAAGTGTGTAGGACGCCGCCTGGGGTGGAAAGAGGAAGACGAACGGGGTGAGAAACAAAGTGCCCAAGAGAAACTTTTACAACGTATGAGGTGTGCTGGATGTGACATGGGAAGGAATATTCCAATTGGTCGATTTAGAACAAACAGGAGAACATTTCTCAAACTGTCACACACCTGCTCCACTATTGTAGCTGTGCTTGGTTTTTGATGTCAGTATGACAGCAAGAAATGCCAGTAAAACAAGGAAAATGCAATTATGTACCTACCTTATATTTTGTAACACATGTGTCTGAGGACAGCCAGGGAATGTGAAACGATTGAAAAATTCCTGCTCTGTTGGATGGATGAGAGTATATAGATGAGTAATAGGTAAATCCTTTGCAAAAAATACTAAAGCAGTGTGCCAAAGCTGATAACATAGATGATGATCTTCTCCAAGATAATGTGGGATGGAATATATTTATTTGGTTCACCTATGAAGCAACACAGCCTGTGTTGCATTATAAATAAATAATCTTACTCAGAAATAACTGCAAAACAGTGCTTGGGGACTTTCCACCAGAGGAATTAGTGTGGATAACATCTGAACAAAAAGGTTTGGAAGCATACCTGTAGAATTATGCTGGTCACAAAACTGTTAGGTGCTAGTCAACATTTCTGCAACAGACTGTAGAAAATAGCAATATGTGACCATCACTAGCCATATGACTGTAACCTGGGACAAATAAAAATTCATAGAAGTTCTCCCTATGTTTTTTATCCTTTCTCTTACTTTCCCCTTGGCGTTTCTTGGAGCGTCTCCCTTTCTATGTAGTAATTAGAATCATAGAATTCTTTTGGTTGGAAGAGATCTTTAAGATCATCAAGTCCAACAATTAACCCAGCACTGCCAAGTCACCACTAAATCATGTCCCTCAGCACCACATCTGCACATCTTTTAAATCCCTCCAGGGATGGGGACTCCACCACTACCCTGAGCAGCCAATTCCAAAATTTGACAAGCCTTTCAGTGAAGAAATTTTTCCTAATATTCGATCTAAACCATCCCTGGTGCAACTTGAAGCCATTGCTTCTCTTGTTCTGTCCTTGTTACCTGGGAGAAGAGACTGACATCCACCTTGCCACAACCTCCTTTCAGGTAGTTGCAGAGAGCGGTAAAGTCTCACCCTCAGCCTCATTTTCTACAGGCTAAACAACCCCAGTTCCCTCAGCCGTTCCTCAGAAGACTTGTGCTCGAGACCTTTCCCCAGCTTCATTGCTCTTCTTTGGACATGCTCTAGCACCTCAATGTCCCTGTTGTAGTGAGGGTCACCAAACTGGACACAGTATTTGCAGTGCAGCCTCACCAGTGGAGAGTACAGGGGGACAATCACTTCCCTACTCCTGCTGGCCACACTGTTCCTGATAGAAGCCAGGATGCCGTTGGCTGCCTTGGCCACCTGGGCACACTGCTGGCTCATATTCAGCCAGCTGTCAACCAACACCCCCAGGCCTTTTCCACTGGGCATCTTTCCAGCCACTCTTCCACAATTTTGTAGCATTGAGGGGGTTGTTGTGAACCAAGTGCAGGACGCAGCACTTGGCCTTGTTGAACCTCATGCAATTAGCCTTGGCCCATCGATCCAGCCTGTCCAGATCCCTCTGTAGAGCCTCCCTACCCTTAAGCGGATTGACACACCCACCTAACTTAATGTCATCTGCAAATTTACTGAGGGTGCACTGAATCCCCTCATCCAGGTCATTGATAAAGATGTTAAAGAGAGCTGGCCCAAATACTGTGCTATAATTAAGCACAGAGCTACTGAGGCTTGTATCTATCTACTTTTCTGCTTTTCTTCTAGGCTGAAGAAGCCTGAAGCTTTTCTTCCTCCCGAGAGGATCATGAAGGCCTGAAGTATTTCTGTGGATGTCTGCTTATTGCACAGGCCACTGCCTTTTCCCTTCAGGTAGCCTAGAGGGAACCTGCATGCACCTTGACATCCTGCAAATCAAGAAGCAGTGTTCACGCTCTTCAGCCATTGCTGGAAATCAATTTAGCGAGCAAAGAAACAAGAGCACTTGGGGGAATAAAAAGATAAAAAAAAACAACCCCCAAAACCCCCACCAGAAATAAAAATGGGTCCTCTTCCTAGAGACAGGGAAAGAAAAGCTTTTCCTATGAGACACTTCTGTGTTTAATCCTTGGCTTTTGAGTTTCTTATTTTTTTTTCTTTCTCTGCCATGCCAAGTAGATTTAGCCTGTTAGTTGCAGATTAAATTGGTTGTATGTTTCTTCCCTATCAAGCTGCCACTGCTGTTATAATGGCCCACAGGTGAACAAGCTTCGTTCCAATTTGTTTGTTAGATGCAGCATCCTCTGAGGAAACAATTCTGAGATTGCATACACTTTGTAAAGCCAGTGGATTGACTTCAGGTGGCAGCTCCTGGGTGAACGGATTGCCTACGAGTGAGATGAGCAAAAGGGTCTAGCTCCCTGCCTCTTGCCTCCTGTCTAAATATTTCTCTGTTGATATTGCGAAGTTAGAAACAACAGGTCAGCTAATTGGGAAAGTCTTAAATAACCACTTGTCACTTAGAAAAAGCACATACTCTTGATTCAGAGGGGATAATGCTTATAAACTGAATCTCCAACAAAGAGTAAATTCTGAACACTGGCAGGGAAAACAGATAAAAAGCACATATTGAAAGTAAGAAGGCTTGCTTTTGCAGGCTTTACTTTTGTTGAAGACATTCACACAGTAATGTATTTTGCATTTGTCAAACAACCTGGTTCATTTTCATGGAAAAATGCAATAGATGAGGCTGGATGGGAACTCTGAAGATCATCTGGTACAACCCCTCTGCTCAAAGCTGAGTCATTTAGAGCAGGCTGCTCAGGATTATGTCTGGTCAGTGTTCGAATACTTCCAAGAACAAAGATTTAACAACTCCTCTTGGAAATCTGTGCTGGTGTTAAACCACCACATGAGTGAAAGAGTTTATTCTTATGTTTAAATGAAATTTCCTGTATTTCAGTTTGTGCCCATTGACTCTTGTGCTGTCCCTGGGCACTCTGTAAAGAGTCTGACTGTGTTCTATGTACTCTCCTCTATCAGGAATTTACATTGATATGTTCCCCCTGAGATTTCTCCAGGCTGAACAATCCCAGCTTTCTTATAAATATCCCTTTCCTTATAAGAGAGGTGCTTCTGTCCCTTAGCCATCCTAGGGCCCTTGACCGGACTCTCTCCAGCAGCCCCATGTCTCTCATGAATTGAGGAGCCCAGGACTGGACCCAGCATTCCAGATGTGTCTCACCAGGGCTGACAACAATAGAAGGATCACCTCCCTCAACCCGTTAACAGTGTTCCTCTTAATGGAATCCAGGAGGCTGATATGTTTCTTTGCTGCTGGGGCATCCAGGGCATGCTGCTGGCTCATGGTCAACTTGGTGTCCACTAGCAGTCCCAGGGCTTCTTCTTCAAAGTAGCTTTCAAGCCTTTCTGTCTTTCTGTTCTCGTACCTGGTTTTACTCCTGTCCAGATGAATCTTCAGTTAAGCTGACTTATGCATAGAGATTTGTCTCATGAAATACTGTAAGATTGTACAAAATAATTATTGTCCTGTTCAATACCAAAATTTCCATGTTCAATACTGAGGTTTTACTGTATTGAAACACTTCACCCCAAAATTCTGGTCAGCGCTATTCTTCAGTAGAATATTTGAGCTTTTGGACAGGACGATGGAAGAGAATGGGAAAAGAATAGCAATATATGAGGATTTACAGCCACGCTGATATTTTAAATGGGATTTTATCTGAAGATTTTTGTGTCAGTTCAAAGTAAAGAGCTACAGGTAAACAAAGAAATTTCAAGCACCGAGTCAAAGTGACAGTCTGAATAACTCCCTTTGTTTTCTAAAAAATGCTTGCAGAATTGATTTTTGTTAGAGTTAGGCAGGAAAACAGAAGTTAAAAAACTTGAAATTCATTGTGAAATGGAATTTCCAATCTCTGGTTGGTGCTATAGTGAGAAAAGAAATTGTGAAAAAGCTTCTTGATTACAAATCACCAATAAGTGATTGTGGGCATAGTTTTACTCAAAAGAAGTCTCTTTATATAGGCTAGCAATAAATTACTGAGATTTAGAGAGAAAAGTAGTGATGCAAACAAAACTGTCTTTATCCAGAGTTGCAGTCTATTGAAAGGGTCATTTCAATTTCAGGTTACTACTATTTAATGACAATCAACGTCTGTAATCAAAATCGAACACTACAGCAAGTCAAGTTTTGTTTTTATTGCTCCATGTAAATATATTGGAAAAATGCCAGTATAAACAATTGTAAGAAAGAACCACCCATACAAACCCTGTTTTCTTTCTACTCTGAAGACAGGCTATCATTAAGTCACAATCTGTAGTAATAATCTTTTATATTTAGTGCCAATCTTCACAAGATACTTGAAATAACTTGTAGAGCTCAGGCTCATCAGTTTCCACAGGCAATCATTTTAACATAAATCGGTAGGTTAAAAGAAATTGTTAGAATCAGCAGGGTGATTAGCGTGGCACTGTTTTAAAACTGGTGATTGATGAGGACTGTCACATCTAAGCCATGTAGATATCTTCAGGTACATTGGATATGGCAAATTTGGATATTTTGGATATACACTGGATATCTGGCATTCATATACACTCCGTTCAGTTGTGGTATTACAGTATGGTTACGTATGATTTCACCGTAGGCTATTTTTAACTATTTTTGATACATTTCAAAACCAAAGACTCAATTAATTCAGTACCATCTGAAGCAATTTCCAGGAAATCTTAAACTGTTGACTATGGACTCTTTTTTACTTTAGCCATACAATAGTCACAATACATCCAACAGTAGAGTATTTTCTCTCTCCTTGCATTGTCAATAAGGTTTGTTAAGGGTATAGCAAACAACCTGTAAATTTGTTTGGTCTGACCCTTATGTACCTCAATGGTAAAACAGTGTAATCTTTCCAAATGCATAAATTTTTAGGCTCAGTTTTGCAATCATTTTATGGTATGTAACATAATGTACAAATCTAAGAGTAAAACTTCTCATTTAAGAGAACATTAATGGCATTGAGTTTGTATCTTTCTCTATGAGAAATATTAATACAGTTCAGCTGTCTGTCAAAGCCACAGTATTTTGAAACATATTTGCAAAGATAAGAGTCAATATTTTCCTTCTAGTCACATCTATTCCATCCATGTGAGGAAATAGAGTGTAACATTTCACAGCTGAAAGAGAAACAACACCACGTAACAGAAAATAAGCAACTTAATGTGCTGTAGAGTACAATATTTATTTTTAGGTGTGAAATATCACATGATCTAAGAGAATGTGATGGGAAAAGTGTCAAAATGAATGGGTCTCAAGTCTTTTAAAGTCAAATTCCTTTGCCTGAATCACTAAATCAATAATTAAATATTCAAATCAAAGTCACTCTACGGGCACTATGAACTTTTCCTTTCCTTTCCTCTCCTTTCCTCTCCTTTCTGGAATTTCAAGCATTTTGTTTAACAAATTTTTTGAAGACTTCACAGGATCCCTGCTCTCCTTGGGCAAAAAAAGAAAGCAGAGATGATAAGCAGGCTCTAAAACCTGTAATAACTGGAGATAGTTAGATGTGAACCCATCTACAAAAAACGTTTTGCTGTTTTTTATGATGAGACACATTCAGCACATTTCTTTGTCTCCTATTTTGTGGGATAGGTGGCTCATGAAAGCAATTACTACAATAGTACTGATGGCTGAAAAAGGTAGATTAAAAAAAAATATCTATGCCTCAGTTCCTAAAGAATTTTCAATGTCAATGATTTTTATTGTGTGGATATCTGTCATTTAGGATTTGGCTCAGAGATACAGATTTGTTTCATATTAGTCCCCACATAACCTCTGAATGCTAAAAGATTTTGGCTAATGCTTACCTAAGGGGAGATAATAAACCTTGGAAGATGCTTCGCTCCAGGTATACTGTCTTGGCAGAATGCAATTTGTTGTCCCAAAGACAAAAAAAATATTAAAGGCAGAAGGGATGAAAACATTTGACTCCCCCAGACACTCAGCAGAAGCTCTCTGTAACTTCGACAATCAGCTCTTACAACATTTAACTATGTCTAAGATTCCTTAAAGGAGTTGTCCATAATTTAAGCCCCCAAATGTTTATCTGTAATTTTTCATAGCTCAGCACCTCCAGTTGTGCAGACGAGCTGTGCATAAATAAATCATCTGGCTATGGCCCTAGGGAGAGGAGGGGAGAATGGCAAGTAGGCTTGCAAAGCCAGCACTTACCAGTGATGAAGCTGGGTCTCTGTTTAAAAGGCTTCTTTCTGTTCAAACTCAGTGACAACAATTAGATAGTTGCTATTTGTCATTACAGAGTGAACAGTTATAATTGTGTTATTTCTGTTTTCTCGATTTCCTTCATAAGTAATAATTTTGGCAACTGTGTGGGGAATTTTTTTTTTTTAGACTTGAAAACAGTGTTACAGATGAAAGTATCTTGCATCTGTTCTAGCGGTGGCAGTAAGAAAAAGATGGCTTGCTTCCAAACAATTTACCAAACATAACATTTTTGATTTGTCCCATCTTTTTCTTTTTCCCTTCTTTTTGTAATCACAGCACTTCATTCCTGCAGACTCCTCCACCTGATGTTGTTGGAAGATCTTTGTCAGCAAAGGTTTGTGAGATAAGGTTCTGTGAGCCTGCCTTTTGCACAATAGCTAAGGAATGCTTTTCTAAAAATACTCTTCTACTTTTTGGCTATCTTACCTTCACTGTTGAATTTGTTCTCAGACTGATTCTTAAGAAACCCTGGTCCCCAAAATACTGCTGAATACATTTAATTTTTCTCTCAGAGAAATTGTGCTCAGTGGCACAGGTTAGCTGTTTAAATTTAGGTGCATTTGAGGTTACATAAAGTGAGGCATGGGCATATGTTTGCAGGACTGGAGCTCTGGTTTGTGCTAGAGGCATGATATGCACAAGATTCAAAATCTGGACAGTTATAATTACACACAAATGTAGGGCTTATTAGGGTAAAGGATGTATTTTTCTACTAGTCATGTATGTGAGAAGTATCTTAAGTGTAGTAAACTAGAAATGGGAAAAGCAATGACCATTCCTTTTTTTCTCCTAGTAAGAATACTTTCTTATCTTGAAGTAAACTCATGCTCATTAAAACAAAGCAGTGCATGTCTGTGCATATCAATATAAACAACCATCTAAGCTGAGTATCAGTGAAAAATTTCCTTTTTTTTTTCTTGCAAAATAAAGTAATTATTTGGGGGTTTTCTGCTTATTGATATTTAATAAACATGTTATCAAAATCATGAGCAAATGAACTTTTAAAAAAATTTATTCAGGAGTACATTTTTCTACAATTTCCATGGTGACAGGAAGTAGTAAAAGAGAAAGTATATAGAACACTTTGCGCTTTTGGGCCGCTAGCATGTCCTTGGGAGTTCAGGTATTGAACATGACTATGATAATTCTAAACCAGCCCTGTGAGCCATCAAATCACATCAAATTCAGCTATACAGGAAGAGCTTAATGGCATGTGTGACATTTTCATTCTCTACAGACTAAATCCTCACACATATCAGCCTGACAAAGAAGAGAGCAATTGGGGATTATTTTCTAATAAGTACACCTGCACCCACAAAACTGAGAACAAATGGAATGGTTTACTTTTTTTATTTGGGTATATTGACCAATTTTTATTTTTTTTCTATTTTCCTTCCTCACTTTGTCAGAGCTGTAGGTCTTTGGGGGGTTAGCTTATACACAGTTGGGGTTTTTTTGGATAGGGTGGGAGGGGAAGGAAGAAGACCATTTTTTCCCAACCAATAACCTGTCTGCAGCACAGACAGCATGGTACAGTCACACTAAGGAATAACTCACAGGACTGTCTCTCCTAATGGTTTAAACAGGTAAAAGCATGTTCTTTCAGGCTCAAGCCTTCTGTCGATATTTGGAAAATGTGAGGTCTCTAGATCAAGGACTTGTCAGTGTCAACAACATGCTTCCAAAAAGCCTTTAGGAGCACATCCTTTCTCTTGACAACAAATTTCTATTGGCAAAAGTAGTTAGAGTGGGACTGGACTCAAGACTGGAGCTTATTCCAACATATTTGTAATTGAAAAACTACACTTAGTGTCCTGTGGGTTTAAAGAGTGAAAGAGTTCAGCATGGCCTTCTTTTGATTTACAGTCTATTTCAGAAAGCTGCAAAACCCAAAGAGAAACAATGAACTTAAAACTGAGGTGACACCAACTAGAGAGTGAAAAAAAGGGAAAAATATAGATGAGGGCACTGCTGAAAGTAAAAAAAAGAAGGCAGAGAATGAAGTACTTAAAAAATGTGTATATCACAGCAACTTTGTTGTTCCTGGGTCTCGTTTCACCTTTTTAAAGATTTGTTTTCCCACCACTGCAGCCCTCTGTAGTATACAGCAGACTACTACAGACACCTCTCATTGTTAATATGGCTTGAATAGCAAATGGATTCCAAACAGGTGCCAAAACCTATCTGTATGTCAGAGCATCAGGAATAAAGCGTGTCCTGTGGTGGGCTGGATTTCTGTGGTGAGAGACAAACATTTTACAATGTACCTTCTAAGCAGTATCACTTTACAATAGTTAATACATAATATGGCTGTATGTTGTATCTTACTGAATCAAGGTAAATTAGAATGCAACGTGCAGCAATCATAATTTTGCATTATACAGGTCATCATTATACAGGTACAATATAGATAAAATTACTACTAGCTTACAGTCGGGGATGAAGTGTAGATATGTCAAGTCAAACTGTGAGAGTCAAGACAGACATTTACCACTCTCAGAGATTTTAATGCTTTCTCTGTTTCTTCTCCTGAGAATAAAAAGAGGCACAAGAGCACACTTATAAACTTCTCAAATTTCATGGGATCAAAATACTACCAGTGTTACTAATTTTTCCACCAGTTTTGTTCTATCAACTCTGGTTTCAAATGCACTGAAGATTTTATGTATGAAAACAATCATTCAAATGTATCCTACCAAACAATGAAAAAATTCAATGGTTTCTACCCAGTAGGTTGCTCCTTTGTTGATTAATCAGTATGGTTAGACTGAAGCTGGTAGAGTGGCTTGGATTTTCCTGACATACACAAGAAAGGTCATTGTTGTAATTACTCAGATTAAGTAATTTTTGTGATGCCTCCTTATTCTTAGAATTGCTTCACTTCATGGATTTGATTGCCGTTGACTTCTCACTCATTCCAGCTGTTCTTACAAATCCCTGTATTGTATGGCGGGCATGAAAGAGCCCTTACTACAGACTTTTCTGACTTCTATTATCTTGCTGCAATGCAGATTTCCTTAAGAAGAAAACCAACAATGGAACATTCAATCATCATAACAATCATCATAGCAATCATGTACCTCAGCCAAACAACTGAATTTACCTTCGTATGTTCTTCTTTGTTTATTTTATTTAGCAGTTCCGTCACCTGGACCTGCCTATCTGTCAGCATTGAGGTAAAATTACCACCAAAATCATTGTCTTCCATACTTTATTTGACTTTAAGACATCAGCATTTCACTTTTGAGATTTAATTAAAAATTTGTCATGCAAAACCCTTTCATTTATGAGTTAATTTTCTCACATAAATAATCCCATTGATTTGAAAAGAACTGAACTCAGTCATCAGAATTTATCCCCATGCAGGAGCATTTGCAGATAGCATGCCTGAGATCATATGCTGTTTCTGAACAGAGCTAGAACTTCTGTAAAGTGTCTAATGCATTGTTAGAGACTGCACACTAGTTCAGTAATAACAGTCATCATAAGGAACAGAGATTTAAGGAGTTGAGAGTGTAGAAAAATGGGCTGGATAGTTGATACTTAGTTTTCCCATCTCTGTGCAAATGCAGCTCACCTAGAGAGCTTTAAAACGTGTATGTGTATGTGCTTATGAGGTGAAGTATCTTCCACTCAGAAACTAACCCAACCAAGAGACCTCAAAAATGCCAAATGCTTATGAATGTCACTGAACCTTCAATTTCATATTTGTACTTTTCTTTTTCCCCCTCTTTTATTAAGCACCTGAGCCATAAGAAATACTTACTGAAGCTAAAGAAAAAAAAAAAACCAACAAAAAACTCAACAACAAAAACGGGACCTCATGCTCCAGAGGGCAAAATCCATATGCATTCTGAAATCTGGCAAAATGAGAGATGAGTGATGAAAGATTGCCATAGGTCATATTTACTTTCTTCCTTCCAGTTCTGACACTGCTCTGAAATACTTTTGCTGTGCTGCTGGGTACAAACATATACAAACTGCACCCACACAGCATGCAGCATCTGAACTGCTGTGCCTCTGCGTTAGTAGTATACCAATCAACAACCTGGTTACTGTTTTTCAATGTTTTAAACAAACCAAAGGGGAACTATAGCATGCTCATTTCAATAAAAGGTCAGAACCTCACTCGATGTACAAATTTGATAGAGTTGTTCTGGCATACATTATCTGAGACTTTAAACCATTATTTCTAAAATATTAGAGCAGAGCTTGAGCTAGTGTGAATCAGTACAACTCCATTGACTTCAGCTGAATCACTCCAGTTTTCGTTGGCTGAGGATATTGGTCTTTATGTAAATACAGAGCACTTGATTTATTTCTGTATTGCACTGGTTTTCCATGTGGAATTAAATGGTTTTAAATTAAAGCTGCTCTGTTACAAAGGTAGAGCAGCAGAGAGTGATGAATCACACCCCAAACACCCGAGGGGAATCTGATCAGCTTGTCAGAGAAAGTAATTTCTTATATGAGTGCTTATTATACCATGCTCCCTATAGCTACATTGAAATGTTCTATGACACCAGGACACTCTAATCATGAAGTGCCTTGATCTGCCAGAGCATGGCTTCTACGGCCATGGGTACCATGCTGTCCTACACTATTCCCTGAGGTCTCCCTTCTGAGAGCACAAAGTGTGGGAATTCCCATCAGCACCTGCACTGCAGGCTGCCAGCATGCTCGTGGAAAATGTAAGTCATACTTGCTTCCAGGAGTGCTCTAAATGGATGTCTCTTTTCCACAAGCCTTGCCATAACGTTTTCTCGTTCCTTGTCTGTTTAATGTGCAATCCTTGTATATACATACCATACAACTTCATTAAAAGCGTGTGCCAACTGTCTTTGTTGCTCTTATAACATACTCCAAAACTTAGTCATGGTGAAAGTCCCAGCTGGGTCAGCTCCCCACCAGCCACAGTCTGGAATTTTATGTTCTCTGAAATTCCCAGGGCTTGGCTGGATGGCAAAGGGCGCTGCTGCATCCACAGCTCTGAAGGCTAAAATGTTATGGATGCACATCACTCACTTCCCTGGTGGGATCATGGGGTTATTCCAACTCACGTGGCAACTATTCACAAGAAGCAAAAGACTTCTTTGATTGTATTTTCAGGAGCTTGTATCAATCTGTCAGGGAAACTTCACCTTGGTCCAGATTGGTAGTGCTGCCTGCCTGGATCTTGGACAAGCCGGTTACTACAGATCAAGGTACAGCAGTCTGGAATCCACAAGTCAATGATTATTGTAACTGGAACTTTTGTGCAGATGGACAACCTGACATATCCTTGGGGAATACTCTAGAGGTGTACCCTGGGCTCAAGCTTTCCTGTTCACTATAAAGACCCATAGTAACTATATGTGTGGGAGGTCGTATTCCTCATTGATCTCAATGTCTTATAAATAAAAAAATCAAAGTAATGAGGCTGCTGTTTGCAAAATTGCCGTCTTCCAACTTTTACAAAACAAACTACATGTCACTGATCACCCAGTGATGTGATCTCCATTCCCATTCTGATGGTATGGAAATTCCCAGCTGGATGGTTACAAGGTGGTCTATAGTTTTTCAAGCTGAGAGACTGTAGAAGGCCGGTCACCCCAAAGAGCCCTTAATTAGGGTCTGATGAGCTTGGATATGACCCAAATAGCCCCAGGGTATCCATGAGAGGCTCACTGAGGCACGCCATTCCCCATAGTGTGGAGTACGGTTTGACGGAGCTCAGCTTTCCAGACCAGGGCTGTGGCTCATGCAGGCCATACACGTTACTGGAGGTAGCATGATAGCAAGAGTATTTCTGTTGCATCCCCACTGGACTGCACATAGGACACCCAGGAAGACACTCCAAAGGAGGCACATTGTTGCTCAGATGCCATTTGGCATTAGGGGTAATTGCAGAGGCACTGTGACAACAAGATGTGGGTGAAACCAGCTTGCTTCTCCCCAGCTGAGCATTTCCCTCCTTAGCCACTGCTCTCACTGCGAGGCAGGCTGAAAGACCACAGACGCATCCCCCCACCCTTGCTGCTCCAGAGCTGCCATTTGAAGTTGCGCTACCTCTGGCAACCAGCATCACATAAACTTTCGGGGGGCTTAAATTGATAACAAACAGAAAACAGCTCATGACAATGAGTTACAAGGTGGGGTTTGTGTCACTCCTGTGACC
This sequence comes from Buceros rhinoceros silvestris, assembly GCF_000710305.1. Taxonomy (NCBI): domain Eukaryota; kingdom Metazoa; phylum Chordata; class Aves; order Bucerotiformes; family Bucerotidae; genus Buceros; species Buceros rhinoceros. The sequence goes on along the minus strand of NW_010390261.1, from coordinate 26,340 downwards.
CATCTGTATTTGTACAATGTGAGCTGAACTGCAGTTCAGTACAGCCAAACGAGACATGCCTTAGATAGCAAATGCAGCTGTTGCTTGTTTATAGAGAGTAGGTTTTTTCCTTCTAATTGATTTTTAGTTACATTTGATACATGAACAAAATGATTGGTGTAGAGTGTTTAGTATTGTTTATCTTGTGACCTGTGATGTTTTTACCTTTAATCTGTATTCAAAATCTGTTGTCCCTATTGATTAGGGGCCCCATCTGTCAGTCTCTCTGCTCTGAAAATCCCATTGATCTCAAAGGGATTTGGCCAAGCAGAATGATAGCTTTAAAAACCAATTTTCAGTGGTTGGCAAAAGTTAGATAAAGTTGGATGTTCTGTGATTTCCAGTACAAATGATGTAATTCTTATGGTTTTGAATGGATAAAATAAAGGGTGGAATTAAACTGACAGTGAAAGTAAAGGGAATAATATCTGTCTGTGGCTCTGTAACTAAAGCAAAGTGTCCTTGGTAGTCACCTGTTATGGCATATGTGCTTGGTCTAGGAACATACTTTTTCTATGCCATAGGAGCCTCAGGCTGAGTACTTGATCCCCTAACTCAGGGTGACAGTTCATGGAACATGTGAGAATGCAAAGTCCTCAGAGTTCAATGTTCCAGTGCACTTGCTTGGTTTTTCCCCTCCTTCCTCAAATTAAAAGATTTAATACCAGAACATTCTATTATTATTGCATTACTTTTTTTAAAGTTAACAGAATAGACTGAGAAACACAGTTGTTATGGAACAATCTCCCCAAATATTATTGTCAAAAAGACCATCACAGAAGAATACCTCACAGGTACAATTTCAGTACATATCACTATGGAGTAATTAATTTTTTCTAACACAGCATCGTTTTATTTGAGTGGGGTTTTTTTTCCCAGCAAAATAGAATTGGCTTAAATGTACGTTTGTCCTGAGAGTTCCCCTCATACTTGACATTACTGTGCCAAGGGATAATAAAGTGTCTTCTGGAGAATGCATCTGGCATTGATTTGCATTAGGTTGTTTTTTTAGGCAGTGGTAATGTGATGACAGGCTTTTTAGAGAGATGATGAATGCAATGCAATGTCTTCGAACATGGATTTTTTTTGTGTGGAACCTAATTAACAAGCCTAAACTACTTCTATTCAAATACTCTAGAAAGATAACACCAGTCACAAATGTTAAGTATATGTTTTGCTTTTCTTTGCTTACTCATGCATTTATTCAACACTTGCTATGGAAGTTTATCTAAAATTAGGTCCAAAGTAATTTAGGCAGGCGTACCTTACGTGAGAGATTCTGTAGAAGACTTTAAATCATAGTGACAGCCATTAGAAATTGCTTAAAGGGAAAACATTTCTAAACAATTTTAGGCCTAACAATGGAACTTTTTAAAGATTAAAACCCCTACTTTTTGTATGCGTATTTGAATGGTCCTCACTTTCAAGAAATCACAGTGTATAAAAGCTGAAGGCCTTGTAGAGCTCCTGTGTTGTATATAGAACCCTTGCTTGCACTTTAAATAAACCTGAACTTGTCAGCGGATAATTTAAGCTATTTGGAGTTTCCCAAATCTTGACCTCTTCAACTCTGAGTTCAGTACTGCTCAGAAATAATTCAGTAGCTAAGGACATGATGAACAGCTTACTCTGTGCTTAGCTTTTAGCTTTAGAAACATCAATCTTTTCAGCAGCCTCTACATACACTGGGAAAAGTGGGTTTCTCTGGGGTCACCTTAAGTAACTCAGTTAGCAAGTACTGGTTGAAGGTCCACAGGTTCTGAGGGGGAAAATTAGATTTTTCAGTCTCTGTTTCAGCATCAAAGTGCTCGGAGCTGTAAGTGCAAGACCCCAGCCAGAGAAACTGAGCAAATAAGAAGTTTCATGTTCACTCTTTCAGCAGCCTTTCTCCCCATTTTGTCTATTCATATCACCTTTTCTCTGCTTATCCTCCTGCAAGAGATGATGTGCTGTGAAGACAAAATTCCTGGGGGTGATTGTTGCACGACATGGGTGCTGGCAGGATTTTATACTCATGGTTCATCTCTCCAGTTACATTTTGATGCAGTCTGACAATTATATCAGGGATCTGCAATTCTGCTCTATGCATTCTTTGTGTATATTTTGAGACTCTTGAATTCTTTTACTGCAGTAACAATAAAAGAATTACAGTTAATTTTTAATGTCTTTGATTTTATATTCATTGTTTAAAAATTACTAAATTGCAGACAATTAGAAAAATCCTATTTATTATATTTTTATCATGTTTTAATATTACAAACACAATTTCTATATGAACTTTAATAAGAGACAGGAATTTAAGTTGAAAAGTAAAAACAATTCTTCTCTGTTTTCAGAAGTATCAATCTGATTTCCTAATTCTGATCTGGTGAACTAGGAAGGCACAGACTAGGATTTCTGCATGTGGCCATGTTATCCATCAGACTACACATCAGCATAACCACCATCACACAAGAAGATGATGCAGTCAGAAGGGGGTTCTTGTGGAGTGATAACCGAGATCTGTGAGTCTAAGCTTGTTTGGAAGAATAAAATTACATGTAAGCGAGAGTAGCCGTTGTGAGGCTCGGAGACAACATGGTGTCCCAGCCTTCCAGGCTGCAGGACTTCTTCAAATCAAAATGCTCTCAGAACTCCTCCTTCCAAGG
>NW_010390261.1:19290-23580 GCF_000710305.1 Buceros rhinoceros silvestris | reverse complement strand
GGGAAAGAGATATACACATGTAATTCATATACAGTATACACATAATATGTACCTCTATTTTCAGCCAGGCTTTGAACTGGTACCTTACGACTTTGAGATGTCTGTGCTGCTGCATGTGTTCAAGTGTACACGGTGGTGTGCACCCTGCATTGCACCTTGATCCCTGCATTGCTCTGCTTAGACCTTTTCCTTGGTAACACCTAGTCTGCATGATACTCTTCTCCCTGAACTTCTTCGCCTTGGCTTTTTTATCCTGTTTGCTCTTACATTACGCACTGGTGACTAACCACTTCAACTAAAAAGGGTGGCTTCATGGGTAAAAAATTACACATTTTAAGTATGAATGCACATTGTCAGACGGTTGTGTCATGACACGTTTAACCTATTGGACCTTTCTGGTTGTTGTTTACCGTTATGTGTGAAAGGAATTCACAATACTCCTACTTTTAATAGCACTAGTTTAAGTTTTTTCTTTCTTTTTCTAAATAACATCAGGTCATTGAGCATTTAGAACCATTTGACTGTGTCTGTCTCGTACCTGATGAAATATACCTAAATAATAAACCTTTGCAAAGTGTTAAATCTTGTTTTTTATATGTCATTACTGTGGCTCATGTGTTGTATTTTGCAAATATTGATTTGTACATGAAATCAAATTTGTAATGGTTATGTTTTTTATTCTTTATCCTTCTTCTAAGTGGGAACAATAATCCAAAATCAATATGTATTTTGCAGCACACAGAAAAATGTCTATGCAATCTGCGAACCATTTATAAAGTTTCTTTGTTCTTATACGCAGTAAGTATAACATTTTTGATTCTCACTCAGATGTGAATGCCACTTTTTAAAAGCCTCAGTATTATGTTAGCATTTTAGTTATATAAGTTCTCGACTTGCTGAGTGTTTTTTCTTTAGTGTGATGTATTGAAGCCTACCCGAAAGCATGAATCACTTAAGTGAGACCTTGACTACATCTGCCCAGATCTTACTCATTATTAGATGATTATGGTATGTGACAGGAAAATAAACCAAGCACAAATAATTGTTATGGGGAAGCCTTATCCAGAACTGCTGAACTACATCTGCTCATCTTTAATGGTTTAGGTGTGCATGGGGAAGAAACCAATAAACACAAAGCAGTTCTTAAGAACACTACCACCTTGTAACATATTTAGGGTGGGATATCAGAAGCTGAGAGAAACCCATGTAGAAACCACTATCTGGCTTTAAATATGGAGAAAGTCAAAGGTATTTGTCCTGGATTGACAGACCAGCAAGACTTTTGGAAAGTTAGTGTGACTATCTAATTTAGAAAGCAATAAAGAGGTAAAGCTCCTTCATAGGAGACCTCCCCGGAAGCCCAGCACACCACAGATGTCTGTGCCCAAGATGGAAGCACTGTGTGAAAGCCAGGACACCAGTCAGGGTTTGGGGAATTAGTCCAGCTGTGAGGACTCCTTCTGCACCAAGGCTGCCATGATGCTCAAGTTGGACTCAAGGCCATGGCTAGTGGGAGCGAGTCTGTGTGGCCTGTGCATGAGTGTGTGTGTTGGAGAGCAAAAATTGCTATCCACCCACTATACTCATCCAGGCTAGTAAATAAATTTTAAATTTTATGTGATAGAGTGCTGTGGCTTTGTTCCTGTGGCTACCCCACCCTTAAATTCTGCTGTGACACCTTCGTTGTCCTATACTTTCACTTAGTCCTACTTTTTCTTTATTATTTTTATTTTCCATCTTCTCAGCCTTCTGCCCCTCTCACTATAACCTCTCTCAGTGAGATTTAGGGCCTGATATATGTGCTCCATCTCCTTCAATAACTAAAACTCCATCTTTTCAAGATTTTGGTTTGCCTTTATTTTCCCTCAGTAGAAAGAATTCTTCTTGTGACTTATCTGAACATTTCCTGTCCACATCCACACCTGTTTAATAAGATTATGCTTTAACTATAAAATCTTTTCCTGTATTTTCAGATAGCACGTTAACTTGTCTATGACCTATGGATCTATATGGAATAATATCTCTAATTTTCAAGATAACCAAAGGGTGTTGAAACATTCAGTACTCTCACAAATTCTTTTTTTAATATTTTTTTTTCCCCTAGGTAGTTTCAGCCCTCTTACGTAAAATTTTACTTTCCCTTGAACTCAGAGGTTCTGCTGAAAGGCTGAGCACCACTAAAGTCTGTACTTCCTTTCATTATTGTTCTTGCTGTTTTACTCTGATTAGGTTTTGTGATGTCATGTTTTTGGTTTTCTGATTTGTTCTGGTCATACCTACTGTCTGAGACATACCTGCAAGAAAATTTTTCATCTCAAACGCTATAATCTTTTTGTTATGCAGTCTGGCATCACTACATTCTTTTTCTAAATCTAATCCAAGATGTAAATCTAATACTCTTTTCTTTCTTAGTTTTCTTTCTTGTGCTTTTCTTACAGGTTTTGACAAGTTTCTGATACCTGTTACAGTCTAATCTTAGGTTAAGGATTTGTCAAAGCTTTCTGAACAGTCTATTTGTCTCAACACTCTCAAATATGTACTACATGAATCCACGTCTTAGATTACAATACTTGTTAAATTTCAGTAACATAATACGTTAACTTGCTCTTTCTCATTCAACTGTTGAGTCTTAAATTAATCTCATACTCTGCAATATTAAAATGAGAAAATCTGCCTTATTCAATTTTTCTTTTCAGGGTTTCCCCTTGGCTTAACAAAGATACAATTATCTTGCTTGAAAGTTTTCAGTCATCTTCTAAACTCCTGGATAGATTCAGCCTCTTCAGATTTTTAAACTCATGCTCCACATTGTCCAATTATTCTGCTTCTGTTCATAGAATCATAGAATGATTTGGTTTGGAAGGGATCTTAAAGATCACATAGTTCCAACCCCCCCTTGACATGGGCAAGGACACATTCTACTAGATCTGGTTGCTCAAAGCCCCATCCAACCTGGCCCTGAACGCTTCCAGGGAAGGGGCATCTACAAACTCTGGGCAACCTGTTACAGCACCTCACCATCCTCACAGTGAAGAACTTCTTCCTTACAACTAATTGAAATCTACCCTCTTTCATTGTAAAGTCATTAGCCCTTGACCTATCACTGCATACCTTTGTAAAAAGTCCCCTGTCAGCTTTCTTGTAGGCCCCCCTTAAGCACTAGAAGGCTGCTATAAGGTCTCCCTGGAGACTTCTCCAGGCTGAGCAACCTCGACTCTCTCAACCCATCCTCACAGGGGAAGTGCTTGATCCCTCTCATCACCTTTGTGGCCTTCTTCTGAACTTGTTTCAATAGGTCCATGTCCTTCTTACCTTGGGGACCCCAAAGCGGGATATGGTACTCCAGGTGGGATCTCACAAGAGCAGGGTACAGGGAGAGAATCACCTCCCTCAACCTGATGGCCACACTTCTTTTGATGCAGTCCAGGATGCAGTTGGTTTTCTGGGCTGCAAGCACACATTGCTGGCTCATATTCAGTTTTTCATCCACCAACAGTCCCAGGTCCTCTACAGGGCTGCTCTCATTGTCCAGCTTGTACTTGTGTTTGGGATTGCTCTGACCCATGTGCAGGACCTTCCCCTTGGCCTTGTTGAACTTTATGATGTTTGCATGGGCCCACCTCTCCAGCCTGTCAAGGACCCTCTGTATGGCATCCCTTCCTTCCAGCATACCACAGAGTTTGGTGTCGTCAGCAGACTTGCTGAGACTGCACTCCACTCCACTGTCCATGCTGTCAACAAATATGTAAAACAGTGCTGGTCCCGATACTGACCCCTGAGGAATACCACTCATCACTGGGCTCCACTTGGATATCAAGCCATTAACTACAACTCTTTGAGTGTGACTATCCAGACAACTCCTCATTCACTGACTTGTCAGTCCATCAAATCCATATCAAGGATGTAATGCGGGACAGTGTTAAATGCTTTGCACAAGTCCAGGTAGATGTCAGTTGCTCTTCCCTTATCCACCAATTCCTTATCCACCGCAACTCTGTCATGGAAGACCACCAGATTTGCCAGGCATGATTTGCCCTTAGCAGAGCCATATTGGCTGTCACCCATCACCTCCTTATTTTCCATGTGTCTTAGCATAGTTTCCAGGAGGATGAGCTTCATGATGGCACAGAGATAAAACTGAGTGGCCTGTAGTTCTCTAGGTCTTACTTTATTTCTTTTTTAAAAATAGAGGTTAGGTTTCCTCTTTTCAAGCAAGCAGGAGCTTTGCCAGACTGCCATGATTTCTTATGTATGGATAGTGGCTTAGACACTTCCGCCCCCCCGTCCCCC
>NW_010390261.1:7526-19167 GCF_000710305.1 Buceros rhinoceros silvestris | reverse complement strand
GAGTGTGTTTACGCCTCTGCACCCGCCAGTTCCCTCAGCATCCATGGATGCCTCTCATCAGGTTCCATGAACTGTGGATGTTCAGGTTCCTTAGATGGCCTCGAACCTGGTCTTACCCTACAGTGGACAGTTCTTCATCTTTCAGTTCCTGTCTTTGCATTCTGCAACTTGTGCAGCATGGCCAGAGAACTTGCAGTAAAGAATGAGGCAATAAAGTTGTTGAGTACCTCAATATTATCCATGTCCTGGGTGATCAGGTCTTCCACTTCCTTCCACAGAGGGCCCACATTTTCTCTAGTCTTCCTTTTATCACTGATGTACCTACATAATCTTTTCTTGTTGCCCTTGATGTCCCTGGCCAGATTTAATTCTATCAGGGCTTTAGCTTTCCTGACCTGATCCCTGGTTACTTGGACAATTTGTCTGTATTCCTTCCAGGCTATCTCTCCTTGCTTCTGCCCTCTGTAGACATCTCAAGTCACATCATCAAGTTTCTGAAGCCACTCTTCTTTTTCAACCTTCGCTCCTGATACCATGCCATAATTATAGACATGACTGGAGAGAACTCTCTCAGAGATTATACTTGAGGATTTTCTAACATAGTATTTTTACTTAATGGATCTTGGTCAAATCTCAAGTGTCCCAAAACTACCAAAGATTTCTGATCTGATTAAATAATTTCCGTTGCTTTTTACAGTTTTCTCACAACATTGTAGAATCACCTACACTGTTTACTAACCAAATCAAATAAATATGTAATGCAGTTACTGTTAATTGGTAAGAGCTGACAACATGGGCTCACTGTTTTCTTTAGATGTTGTATGTGCAGGTGGTGATACAGCTGCCTCCCTTTAATATGACTCTGTTAAGCGCAGAATTTCCTGGTAAGGAAAAGCCACTCAGCTCCAGACAGGTTATTTTTCAATCCCCTCCTTGTCTGAGGATTTTTAGATTTCTGTGTTCTGATGCCGAGGAGAATGCTGACAAGATCAGCCCCATTATCTTGGCCTCAAATCTGGAGTTAAGTTAGGAAGACTGCGGAACTGTATTCATCTTTCTCTACAGATGGTACACAATTTACTGGTTAATATCAAGACATGTTGATGATGTAAGACATATTTGACATATATAGTAGTATTAGCAGACAAAGTTATGAATGTAAAGGAAAAAGTATGAATAAGCGTATTTTTGCACCCTCTTATGGTAAGAAGCTGTTGCTTAAATTAATCAGGTCTGATCACATCTTCTGTTGGAATGGTTGCACAAACATTTGCTGTTTACTGGAATTAATTTAGATTGAAGAAAATAACTCTGAATGAGCACCTTTTTCTTAACTATGTGCTTAAAATTGGCCTAATTTGCATTCTCAATTTTAATGTATGAAATAAAAAAAAAAAATTTAAGACCAGTGTGGGTTACACAGTTGTCATCTTTTTTAATTCAAAACTTCCAAACAAAGATAATTCACATATAGCCAGATTTAGTGCTGAAAGTATTAAAACATTCTTCCACATACCAATTTTTCAAGAAACAATGTCACAATAATGCTGTAATTGCTAAATAACTAAACATGTATTTGTATGTAATTTTGTTCTAATTTTTAGCTACAGATGCCTCACAGAATCTAGAGTGATAGTCTGTGCAATTCAATAATTTATTCTACAGTTACCTCATAGATGTATATAGCCAGTGAGATGCCAGCATAGAAATTGCCACATAATACTGATTAAAAAGAAAAGAAAATTATAGTCAAGAAGGGTAAAAACGGCTTTGAAAACTTGTCTTGAACTTTTCCTTTACCTTTGCAAGAATTTGTTTTCTGAAAGTGTTGAAATATAAGTGGAAAGAACACTATAGTAACAAGGGAGTCCATATAAAGAAACAACAAAATATACACATATTGAGTTGGCAATACAGAAAAGAGAACATGAGAACTGAATAGAGTGAAATCTATTAGGCTGCGTAATTTTTCCCCAGTGAGCACAAAGCACATTTAAAATTAAATTTGTCTATCTGAGAAAGTAGAAACCTTTCTGTAGGCAACAATTTTAAGTGTAATATGGAAGAACCAGACAAATAAATATAATTTATCCGTCTTCAAATTAAGTAGAACAATTTTACCCCTCATACAGCCCTGTATCAGAAAGCATATTAAGACAGTGATTTTGTGAATGTCAGTTTATGAAGTTCAAATTCATTACTACATCTGGCAAAATTAGCAGTTCTTTCTTTTGAGAAGAAATGTGAGAGAGTCAGTACACAAATTCTGCAGTCTTGTCGTCATCAGCTTAACTAGTTAACCTCTGCAAGGAAGTGGAAATTCTCTACTCTTCTATTTTTACTGTGGTTTCTTGCATTTCCTCTATTTTTGTTGGCACCCCAATGAAGATCTATAACACCTAGGGGACTGACCATAGGAAAAACAGTCGTACTGCCTAGACTTAATTTCTTTCTGAGGGTAGTAAAGAATAAGGCTTCTGTACGCAGTTTGCACACTCTCTTCTTTCCTCTTGCTGCTGGCATCCTCCTTACTGGGCTTTTCAAGAATCTTTTTCTTTTCCTGAGGCAAGTAGAGAGGAAAAAGTCTTTCTCTTCTCAGTGTGGCAAAAAAAGAACAAAATTCTTGCAAGTTCATCTCCAAAAAGGAAACAATTCCTACCTACTTGACTCTTCAACTCATGCTAATATCAGAGGTTCTGAAGCTTTGAGTATTACATGCAGTTTAAACTGGGACTATTCCTTCAGGGAAAGTCAGAGCTGATTGAAAACAAGAGCGCAATTTTAAATACGAAAGTAAAGGCTTTTTGCTTTCATTTTCAAATACACTTTTGAGGAAAGTGAATTTGATTTTGAAAAAGATTTTTAAAAACTTATTACAGAAAAGTTCAATTATTATTAAACTTTATATGTTTGCAGTCAGTTAACTTTGCATGGACAAAATGCATTGCAATGTTTTCCTTCTGCTTTCTAAATTCAGTTTGAACCCTAAAAAAATATGTGCTCTAGACTTAAAATGTCTAATATGAAGTTGTTTCAAATAAAAGTACAAATGCACCGGGGATAAACTAGATTGGTTTCTAACTCTGGCAGCTGGAAAACAAAGTACAGCCAACGTAAAATGTTTTCAAAAAGTAAAAGAAAACAGACCTTTGATCTGGTTAAAACTAGGGTCTTACAATTCCTTAGCTCAGCTCTCAATTTCAGAGTTTTCTATATATTTGCTTTTCATTAATGACCCTGTTCTTCAAGTTCAATCTGATTTGTGTGAAGATTCCATTGGTAGGTACTGGTGTAATGGATGAGAAGGTGAGCAGTGTTGTCACTTCAAAAAATGATGGATTAAGGGAGCAAGAGTAGGGATCTGGAAGGTATTAAATGGATCAGTAGACAAGTTCTCTCCTTAATCAGCACTATTTACACTGAAAACAAAAGAAGTTTTGTGACAATGGGGTTGAGGTGAGAGGGTCTGGCCAAAGTCATAACCTAAGCACATCCTTTAAGTCTGTTTGTTAGCTGGAGGAAGTTCAGAGCTTTTTTGCTACTGTTTCCTTTTATCAGCAAATATGGAACAATGACCCTTGATTTAAATAGATAGTAGATATTGATTTGAAGAGATGACAATCTGCTGAAAGGAAACATTTTGAAGTATAATTAGGCAATACCAACCAAGAAAATTCTTCCCAGGGACAAGATATAAATTAGAACTAACTGATGACCTAAGATACTGGAGAGATAGCTGTTTATTTTATCCTAGAAATCAGTCTTTGATTGGATTAGTGTCGCAGTCATGCAGAGAGACAATTATTCTATCATTCTTATTAATGAGTAGTATTCTTTATATTTTAATATCTTGCTGTAATTATTTTAAGACCAGACATTATCCAGCCAGATTACTTACCTTATCTTTCATCAGCTTCTGCATCTCAGAAAATAAGGAAAGAATAACGTGGTTACAGTGGCTGTTCTGAGACAAAGAGAGTGTGTAGTTAAAAAGTAAGCATCTAATCTTTACAGCTGGAAAAGTTAAGATGGGTAAGATAACTTCTGTTCTTTTTTCCCATGCTCAAAGGATCAGTCTGGCTTTAAAACTGTTTATATTAAGACTGAAATAGTTCACTAGACTGTGCTACTGTCTTGACCTGAAAAAGCTGCATGTGGATGCTTTTATGCTGCATCTGCTGGTTCTAATCCACCACCTTACAAGAGCTGCGTAGGCTGGTGAGATCCAGGAGTCAAAAATACTCGGTATTGTACCAAAAAGTAAAGGGCTCTCTCTGAGCAAAAAGACATTGGATTTCAAGCTAAAGACAAATTCTACTGTGTACAGGAGGAAGACCTGCACTGCTACCTTGGAAAATCACAGAACTGTTTGGTTGGAAGAGACCTTTAAGATCATCAAGTGAACTGTTCGCTCTGCACTGCCAGGATTCCTAAACAATGTCCCTCAGAACCACATATACATGTCTTTTAAACACCTCCAGGGATGGGAACTCCACCACCTTCCCGGGAAGCCTGTTCCAATTTTTGACAAGCCTTTCTGTAGAGAAATTTTTCCTAATGTCCAACCTGAATCTCCCCTGGAAGAACTTGAGGCCATTTCCTCTCATCCTATCACTTGTTACTTGGGAGAAGAGACTGACACCCACCTCACTACAGCCTCCTTTCAAGTAGTTGTAGAGAGTAATATGTTGTCCCCTGAGCCTCCTTTTCTCCAGACTAAACAACTCCAGTTCCCTCAGACCCTCCTCAGAAGACTTGCTCTCTAAAATCTTCACCAGCTTCATTGCCTTTTCTTGAACTCGCCTCCAGCACCTCAACACCCTGCTTGAAGTGAGTGGCCCCAAAATGGACACAGCATTTAAGTTGTGGCCTCATCAGTGCTGAGTACAAGGGGGACAATAACTTCCTCCTGCTGGCCACACTATTTCTGATACAAGGGCCTCATACCTGTTAACACAAGGGCACCTGGGAAGGTGGGGTTGTTGCTGGGGTAACACACCTGCTGTATCAGGCAGGAACTTGTCACCTTTGTCCCCTGTCCTTCCGGTCATTGTGTTCTATTGGATGGAGAGGGGACAGGGAGTCCTCTGTGTGATGCATGTTATGTGCCTTTTGGTATTGTCTCAGGGAAGGCAGGATGTTGTCACAGTGATCGGTCTCTCTCTCGCGCTCTCTGATTCGCTTCAACCTGCTCTCCTCCTCCTGGAGCTCTGTCACTAAGTGGAGGAGTTCCTCTACCTGGGTGCACCTCCTACAGGGGTGCTCACTGCTGCTGTCCTTTACTGGTGTCACAGCAGAGCACACCCTGCAGCCTGACGCCTGGGTGGCAGCGTGTCTCTGCTGAAGCTCCATCTGAGCAGCTGTGTCAGTCATGCTGGGTGCAATCCCTGAAGTTCAGTCCTCAGTTTCCAACAAATCAGAACTCCACTTTAAGGTGTTAAACTTTCACATCAAGGGCTGCTGGTATTTCCTCTTATCTCCCCAAATTCGTATTTGGCTCTGATAAAAGATTCAGTAACATGGATAAAAGACAGCACTTTCATTCCATACAAGTGTAGGCAGAGCTGACTGAAGCTATAGGCAAAAAAGGGAATTTCCCAGGGCAACCTTCTGTTGCTGCCCAGGCATTCTTCTGAGACTGGCAGTATAGCCACAGCCCAATCCTTGGCTATTTTTGATTGACCACTGGAAATCATGCATATAGCAGATACTGCCATCTGAAGAGGGATTGTACTGTGTAGATTAGCTGCAAGAGAAGGAACAGATATCCCCGAAGAAATATGTTTTGCTCCTGATTCTCCTTTTGTCTCTCTACTGCACAAGCGAATACACTGGCTGTTGTAGGGGGCTTCTTTCTGCCTCTTTGCTTCCTACTGTGGGCTCAGGCTCAGTCCTTTATCCTTGAAGTAATAAGACTGAGGAGCTCTCAGGAGACTTTGAGCTCAGGTCTGAGAGTAATGTGAATACAAAGAGTAACCCACTAGGGATAAAACCTAAGATTTCTTCTTGTCTACAGATATAGCTCAACAGCTCAAAAAGCTATTCAGACACAGCAAGGACAACAGTCATTTTTGAAATATCGTATTTATATGATGAAATCAGAGAAAACTCCAAGCTGAAACAAGGGACCCAGGCCTTTAGGTGAAATTTTTGGGACTTTAGCTTTTTTTTTTTTTTTTGGTGGCTGATTTCTGATATAGTTCACAATCAGCAGTGGTGAGCTATGACATTTGGACATAAAGGCATAGACTGGATACAGACCAATCCAAAATGCATAATATTTCATTAGGAAAAAATTTCCATAGGATAGATTAAAATCATATTTGCTTAAGATTTTGATCATGGCTTGAACCAATTGTGGCTATGTATCTGCCCAGAACTTGCTGACAAGATGGTTTAGTTTCAGACTAGAAGGGAACTTTCTGGTTAAAAATAAACAGCAATTTTATTACACACTGTTGAACTGTTACAGCCAGACTGAATGTTGATTAATTGTACAAAATTGTCCAGCAGGATGAACCTGCTGGATGGAGTGACCATAGAGGTTGACAGGTTCACATTTCTTCACTGGCACAACAAAATCAATATGCTATTTCCCATTCTTAAATATGGCCCACAAAAGGCAATGTATTATCAAGAAACTTCCAGATGCAGAGGAAAGTAAATAAAACAATCCTATCATATTTCACTCTCCATGGCCTCTAGATGCATTTCTGGGAGTATCTGCACGGCACTGGTGCAACCGCCTCTCAGAGAGATGGCTCCGCTACCTCTGAATAACACTGTCAAGTACTGGCAACGGTGTAAAGTGATACAGCAGCTTGGTTAATTAACTGTGTGGAGAAGCTGGTATGTTTGCAGCAGCATACTGTCACACCTGCCTGCTACCTAGGGTACCTAGGCTAGCTCATTCAGACACCTTTTAAAACCTTCACGCCCATCAAAGATAGTAAGTGTTATCAGTGCTAATTGCTTTTGGGTGAAGCTCCCTGTAAACGCCTGTGAAGCTACAGCATTATCCTCAGTCAGATCCCTCATTAAAGCTCTCCTTTGCCATGATGCCCAAAAAACCCTTGTCAACAGTTAATCTCTGGGTGAGCTGATATAACTGCTTGTCATGCTGGCTCAGGCATCCCACTAGCTTCTTGCACTTCCCTTCTGCCTCTGGGTCCCTCTCTTGGCTTTTGTTAGGACTGAGGACCACATTCTGGTTTGATACTTGGTTCACAGAATTAAATTCCCACAAGAAAATAGTTTTCTGAGTTTGCTGAAACATCGGACATATATATGAGAGTGGCAGAAGAATGGTTCACAGAGAGGATGCCTCAAATGACCAAGAGACAACATAATTAGTGTAAATATGGTCCCTTCAGGGGAAGAATATACAAAGAGCTCTTTGATCTACTAATGAAAGACAGAAATGAGAAGTGATGGCTACCAGTTAGAAAACAAACTCATATTAGGAATAATCTACTCATTTTCAACAGTCAAGATGATTAACCAGTGGAACAAAGTGAGGAAGAGCTGCTGTCTCTTGGTATCAGAATTTTCTGCATTACCCAGCACAGGTCAATGCGTTGCTGGACTCCACTGGAATACAACAGCTACTGATATGTAGCAGGTCAGTCCAGATCTTCTCTGGTCCCTTCTGGCTTTATGAGCCTGCAACAAGTGGGCAGTAATGCTGTAAGGACTTCAAAGATGCTAGATTCACTGAAACGGTTTGTCCATTTTGTGAGTCATATGTCTATGTGCAGTTTTGCTTACCTATTTAAGATCGGTCATTTTGCTTGTTTTCTGATTTCAGGTGAAGTATTGAAGCATTGAATATGCAGTATTAAGGACTGCATATTATAACCAGCATATCTGCAATGAGGAAAGGATAAGGTATGAAAAAGAGCTTATTAGTTTCCAAGGAGAAAACACAAGTCCACATACCCTTAATTATCTATAACATGTATTAGTAGAGCAAAAGTTAGTAAAACAGTTTGCACCAACCTGCCTAAGCTTATCTTTTTATCTTTATGTTTGAACAAACTTGCAGTAAAAATCTTTCAGAAGATTTCTTTTTGTTCATTGCTTGTGTTGCTTAAAGATAGTGCCATTTTATTGCTTTAAATAGTCAATATCACAGATATTTAAAAAGCCCTATTTATGTGCAGAGGACATCCTTCCATGTTCTTCACGCAGTTAGCCCTGGATTGTGTAAAAGCTTAGATAGCATGGCTGAACTATTTAATAAAACGGTGACCTTACCAGTGACGTTCATTTACTCTAAAAGTTCAGAATTATAGGATCTACAAAGGAAATGAGAAAATGGTTACTCCAGCTTACACATTGAATTCTCCAGGGATTTCTATGTGCAGCAGTGATATTGCAGATGGGTTACTCCCACATTTATTCTTCGGAGCTTCTAATAAAGCTGAGGTCAAACCCCAGTGCTTCAAATGAAGAAAAATATTTGTGAAATTTATTTGGTTTTATTGAAGAGTCAAACACATCCCTTATGTACTTGAAAGAAGCTTGTTCAGATACAGGCAAATTGTAGCAAAATAAAACAGCATATATTTAAGCCACAAGTGCTTGGTGGTAAACACTGATGTAATACTGTATTTTAGTCATTTTCAATATGTTTTCTCACACATCCTTCAGTGTGAAGGAACAAAGAAAACACATTCAGGTCAACAGTACTCAAATATTCTTTGTGGATGAGTGATACTTCCTCAATGAACCACAGACATGAACAAGAATTTATGAACAAAGCTGTGGGGTGGGGACTAATAGGAATGAGACTTTGACAAAATGAAGTCAGTTCTGACATTAGTTACTAGACTAAAAATGTCAGGTCCATTTTCTCTGAGTTATATCAGGTTTGAATTTCTCTTAAGTAGGCAGAGCTTTCCTCATCTCTGTTTCCAGTCAGACTAATGTGTGGTAATTGCTACTGGTATTTTGCTTACTAAAAATACACATAACTTGAATTGGGCTCTAGTAGAACTATAGATAAACAATAAAAATATTGGGCACAGTTAGGCAAATTAATTGTAGAAAAGTAAAAGATTATAGATTATAAAATAAAATGGGACTCTCATCATGTAAAGTTTTTTTTCACTGCTTAATTTATTATGTCTTGCTGTTCAAGCAGAAAGCATAATAATTTCCCTATAAACATGCTGATCAATAGTTAGATAAAGCACCAAACACAGTTTTATCAAACTTTATAGGGCTATAAAATGGGTTTGAATAAAAAGTTGAGAAATGAAAATAGTAAACAAGAACTGTCGCAATAATTACTTACAGGCTGAAGACTGCTTCCTTCCATACTCCCCAAACTAATAAAAGGCACTTCTGCATGGAATACAGAGTAGGGTTCATATTGATTCATCTACTGCTATTTTCATTTGTCATTACAAATAAGGCTTTTGGATAATCCAGCTCTGCTTTAGATAACATGAAATGGTGATAAGCCCCAAAAGATTGATTTCCTGGAAGTGGTTCACCCAAGCCTTGGTCTGATTGATTTGTCCACTGATCTGCCCTTGGATCTCTGCTTTTCTTCCATCCCAGGGCTCTTCTTGTTGATGAGCTGAGAATTACCCTATAACTGGGTCCCTTCGAATTCTGCTTATAGTGCTTTCACCAGAAAAGAGGGAGTCTGGGGAGAAGCCAGGATAACAGAGACACCCTCTAGCTAGTGAAATAACTTATTTTCTGGATCCTCCCAAACCAACAAATTTAAGCACTCCGTTGCTCTGGAAAATCAAACCTCCTGGTTTTGTTTTGTTTTTTTTATGGGGATCGGGAACATGCCAAGAAGTAGATGGTGCAGGCTTTTTCTTTCTAGATATTACAGCTATGGGTTTTACCACCTGAAAACAATTATTTGCACCCCCCCTTGAAAGAATTCTGCCTTTGTATTAAATATAATGAAAATACTTAATGTTACAGGAGACATCCCAAATCTTGCCGAGTACTGCCTTCCAGTGTATGGACTTTGCTGTCTTACCATGCAACCGCATGTGTGATTAAATTATTTCCCCTTACGTTGACAGCTTTGTTCTTGTTCTTTGATAAAATTTGCCTTCCTCCAAAAGATTCCTGTCAAGAACTTTCCTCCTTCCAAGTGATTCTCCTATAAAAGGAGGGAATAATACTTGACACAGCTGACTTCAGGGAACTTTATTTGATATTTAGAGAGGAACTTAGAAAATTATCATTGACCTTTGGAAGTTTTAAACCTTTGACATTTCAAAAGTCAGATTGTACTGGCCTTAGAAGCAAGCCAAATCTTAAGGATAGATACGTAATGCAAGGCAAATCACAGACTCAAAGTAAGACTGATATAGGAGAAAGCATAGGCTTAAAAGCAGGTTATGTGATGTTGATAAAACATTTGCTGAATTATCTGTTCGTCTCCAGCAGTTACTTTAAAATCGTATCTTTTAAGTAAGATGGAGTCAAATTCTAATCCTTCTTCCCCCAAATCTGAGCAATTCCCATTGAAATCATCTCTCCCCATATCTGGCAGAATTTGGAGCTTGCTTTTCAAGTGAAGCAGGGAATCCTACTTCACTGAAGGCAGGGATTCTTATTTAGAAAATAGAAATCTTTATCTTCCTTTCAACCACTAATAGTTATAGGTAGCTCTCCCTGATGTACCAAAGCACAGCCTGAAATCCATTACCTGTGTTAATATCGCTGTTTTTAAGCCTACCAGCATTTCAGCAGCAATGTCTAAACCATCCAGACTGAGGAGGTGTTATTACATTTATTCTATACAAAAATATAAACATTTAATAGTAATCCAGGAATATTGCTCTCTCTCTATTAAATACTGCATATATGTACGCACATATACGTGTATGTATACAATGAGCATAAATTGAAATACATGCACACTTTTTTTTCCTATTTCACAGATTAGCTTTCATTGTTGAAATAATTTCAAAACACTGCTAGTCTTGACTTAAGTTTATCTTCACTTCTTTCGGTATCATCTGCTTCATTTGTATTCTTTATGAGCCATCATTTTATATAGATAGATATTAAATTTAAATGACTGACATCTATCTATGTCCTCACTGTAGTGCTTGACTGGTACAGATTGCACCGCTGATAATATCCACATGTAGAATACTAAGTATGAGGAAACAAAAGAAATAGCATCTACATGAATCCGAGAAAATATACCCACAAAATGATAGCACCATAAGGAGTGTTAGAAAAGAATCATAACTTCACAACAAATGCAAAACTAATAGGGGCCATTTTAAAATGGGCCTGAGAGTGAAAAACAAATAAACAAACAAGCCTCATAAAGTATCAGCCTGTTTGCAGAGGGAATTCCGGCACTGCAGGAAGGTAGACTATTTTGAAAAAAAAGTGTGCCAGGATCTTTTGGTAAGAGGCAGGACAAACAATGGCTGTTTGTGGTGCATGATTTCAAATATGCGTACCTCTGGTCCTGGGACTGCTGTTAGAAATGTGTTGCGATGATCACTTGTGAAGCTGTATTTGTCATGGAAATCCTTACCCCATCATCCCAGTATGCAGGTGGGTGTGGATTTAAAGGGAAGGAAAGAAAAGAAAACTAATCTTTTCTTTCAGATCATCTGTACCCATTCCTAGCAGAAAGTAATTC
>NW_010390261.1:1326-7418 GCF_000710305.1 Buceros rhinoceros silvestris | reverse complement strand
GCTGTGGCACAGTTCTGCATGGAGGCATTGCTGAATTTCATCATTACTCTGTCTGAAGTGCTACACACACACTAAATAAAAGAAAAAATAATGAGAAAAAAGTGAGCAAAAGAAATATTGTAGCATGCCCATCACATATACGACAGAAGAAATGTGAAACTCTTAATATGAAATGTATCAAACATTACAAATACTTGAGCACTGCCAGTGTGCTTCATAACCAATATCACAAAGAGTGTTGGTAAAAGTGATTGTTGTCCCTCCTCTTCCAGGGCTTTAGGTGCTAAAAAAATCACTTAAAACTCACCCTTTGCAAAAAAAAAAAAAAAAAAAAAAAAAAAAAAAAAAAAAAAAAAAAAAAAAAAAAAAAAAAAAAAAAAAAAAAAAAAAAAAAAAAAAAAAAAAAAAAAAAAAAAAAAAAAAAGACTTTGGTAATTTTCTTCTTCCTGTTGCTGAGTCTCATACAGCGCTTAAACTATGGATTTTTCCACTTACAGTATCTGCAGCCAAAGGATAGCTAAATCAACAAACCGATTTTCATAGCCATTGTTCCTTCTTATTTCATGCACTTGGCAGTTTTCACATTTGTAATTTCAAGAACTACCAGATGAAAGAAATTGCAGTCATACAATGAATGTTTGAGCTGGACATCACTAAGTGGTACTATTACGTTCATACATCTTTGACATCTCTCAGTGCTACTGCAGTCACAGAGACAAATGCTGGCTTTTCCTGCAGTAATAAGCCAATCATGGCTCTTTGACTTAATAATGAAAACATCATGCAATAGGAAAATTACTATAATTTTCCATAAAAATAAATGGAAATGAGAAAACCCGATGTCATCTATCACTAGCTTTTTATAATGAGCAGCTCGATTCAGTGTATTTTTAATGCGGTTCTCCTTAATTTAAAACATCAAAATATTTCTTTATTATTTTTATCTTTACATTGCTTTATATTATTAGGGATGCAGTGTGTGGTTTGCTGGAAATTCAACTTCTGCAAAACAAGCCCCTCTGGAGCTCAGCTGACTAGGTTCATTGTAATGATGTTGATTCATGCCATTCCTCCTGTTAATGATATTGTACATAGGGAGCCTTTGAAATCACTGAATGACTTTCCTAGGTGGGAAACCGTGCCACCAGTCCAATGGGGAATTTGCAGTACACTGTGCTTGGGAACCAAAGCAGTTGCTGAAACCATATGGTAATATTCAGAACTAGAGCACAGCACAGCTTTGTTCGAAGCATAGACTCAGTATGTTAGCATTTCTGAGGTGAAGTTTAAAGGCAGAGCTGGGAAAAGGATGAGTTTTCTTAGGGTTTTTTTGTTTGGCTCTTTGGTTGGTTTATTTTGTTTCTCTGTTGTTTCTGGGGGCGAACAAGAAATTTTGCGTTTTTTCTTTTGTTTGGTTTCAGTTCAGTTTGAACCATTAAATTAAATTTAATTAAATTCCTTTTTTGGGGGGAGGAGGATCCAGAAAAACTAAATGCTGGACAAAATTACTTGGCAGGGGGTTGGAGGATAAAATTAAGCACATGTGGGGGTTTTTTTGGCAAATCTTTCAGTTCAGAAAAAAATCTAAGCAGCACCATTCACAAACTGGAAGAAGACCATTGAAAGCACATTTGTCTCTGTGACAAACTCTCCAGAGAAGAGTTTGGATGTGCTCCCAAAAGAGCATTTCTTTTTTTACCCAAACATTACAGCCTTGAAAGAATACTAGAAAAGAGTGGGAAAGACTACAAATCTGTTCCAGATTAATTCCAGATACTGATACCAAGGCTAGAAGTATAAACCGAAAGCTATTCTTCTGAGAAAAATAAAATTTATGTAGGGTCAAGGCTCTGAATTGAAAGCTTCATTTAAAGCTAAAAACTGCTGTAGTCCTTTCAATATTTCATCTGGACTTTACTTCCACCGTTCCAACTCCACAGCTGTCAGTGAAGATTTCTGACAAATTACAATGCCAGATCAAACTCATCTGTGTTTGGTTGACTCTTTAGAATTTTTGGAGAAGCTTCAGATTTCCCTAGCAAGATGCGAAACATTTTGACAGAAAAGTGTGTCTTCAGGTTAAGAGAACTAAAACTTTAGATGATTCTTCCCCGTCTTTCTATAGTTCTTTTTCTCCATGTCTTTGGATTCCTCAAAGCTTAAAAATTTCTGTCTTTCCTAACCTATAGCTCCCCTTCTTCCTACCCTTTCCATAGCTTTCTTTCATGTTTGCCTCTTCATTACTTCCACATCACTACATTTTTGCACAGAAGGAAGTACAAAAACTACCCTTATTTTTTTTCCAGGCTGTTTTTTAGCTTTCAGCGTTGGCTATTGCTGAGCAGCGTTGCCAGCCTGAGAGAGGTAGGGTGCCTCAGCTGCCATTCTGCAGCCAACGGGAAAAGCTAAGCAGGATGGAGCACAGCACAGCTGGGAGTTAGCCATCCCCTGCTGTGATGGTCCTGGGGCATTGCCTGGAAGGAAGGACTTGTTTTTCTCAATTCTGTAAGAATTTCACAGGTAAACTTCAAGTCTCTTTCCTTGGGAGTTGGTGTATGGACCCATCATAAAAATTACATTGATTTTTTTTTTTAGTAGTTACGTTTATGATGATATTTAAAAGTATGATCTCATGGAAATTCTTGTGAATCATGAAGGATTCGATTAGAAGCAGTGAAATTCTACAGTGGGAATGCAATGTGGGCAGGAAGGCAATCTGGCACAGCTGAGACACCATAAGGTGGATTCATTTCCAGCAGGAGCGGCCAGTAGATCAGAAGCCCACTCACTGGGTGGATCAGCAGAAGTGTGTCAAGAATATACTTAGGTGATTCTATCTAAAACTCTTCAACACTTCTGTTGTATTCATACTACTTAAAGCAATGTATAAATGTATAAAAATCATCTTCCTCACCATCTTAACCTGTAGAATTGATGTAATGAATGGGTAGTTTTTTAATTTCACATTTACCTGGATGAAAAGGAGAATAGCATGGTGAAAAGGAAAAGCAGACTTTGATCTTATTTCCTCATTTCTGACTTGACATCGGAGAAAGAAAAACTGAATGATCTCTGTAATCCAACTGCAGAAAATATCAAGACTGTAAATTTTAGCGACAGACAAGAGGGCATTGAAAGGAAAGAAGCTTAACTACCAGGATGATAAATACCTTTTAAAATGCACCTTTGAAAACATAAGAAAAATAGACAGAGGGATTGTAAAAGAAAAGCTGTGGGTGTGGAAGTATTTCTCTTAAAATTCATTTAACAAAAAGATTCCCTGTAGCTTGCTTGTTACTCTTAGTTTCCCTTTCCATTCTATTTGAAAAACTCAAACTTGTCAGAAAGCTAAAGGGGAGAGAAGAATTTATAAATTAGTGTATGTCTCCAAATGATTAATGTAGCAGTCATGTTCTTTCTCATCAGTTCAAGACCACTTGCACATCTGTAGAGATTGGGCATGAGGTGTGCTGAAGCATATTAAAATCACTTCTTTTACTACTTTTCTACTGAATAATTGTTCCTGTTCTTACTTTTGTGATACTTAAATGAGAAAGAAGGCAATTTAGCCACTATCACATGTAGCCTGAGGTAAATATGTCATATAAGTTTTACTCAGAAAGATGTTTTAAGATATTTATTTATTTTCTGTTAATACAGCTTAAAGACAGCTTTTAGGAAAATGCATTGCTTTCTACATTCTTTTGTTTGACTACCCTTGACTTATCTCTATCTATCCCACATAGATATTACATTATCCATCCAAGAAACAAGGAACTGGAGATGGAAAATTCCTGTTAGATCATATATCTTATCTCACTCTAAAAGCAGGATTATTTCTTACAGCATATATTATAGCCTGGTTTTGAGATTTTGGTTGCACAAATGTAAAGTCAACTTTCTTGCCTCTTTCAGTTCATCATGCCAGGCAGGATCTCAATTTCTCTGCAGTACTTGTCTCTAGAGGAACACCACTAACTGCCTAGCAGCTTCAACCAGCTTCTGTTCAATTAGGTTATGATCCCTTTGACATATAAATATCTAGGGATGACATCTTTTGCAAACAGTGGGACTGGTTTTACTGCCTGTATCTCTTTGCCTGTATCAGCTTCCATCTGTGCTGTCAGAGTCCATCTCTGCCTGAAATAAAAAGCAGTCAGTAAAGGTGGGATTTAATGAACTTGGAGGTTTTGCTTGACCTACATCCTGGATCACTCCAATGACCTTTCCTAATGCCTGAGCAGAGAAACAAAAGACTCACAGAATCACACAACCACTGAGGCTGGAGATCATCCAGTCTGAAGCCCTGCTCAAAACAGGATCAGCTGGAGCAGATTGCTCAGGGCTGTTTCCAGCCTGTGTTTGAGTATCTCGAAGGACAGAGACTTCACAGCCTCGCTGGGAAACGTGTGCAAGTGCTTAACCACCTTAGAGTGAAAAAAATTCTGCTAATGACATTTCCTGTGGTTTTGCTTGTGCACCACTGAAAAGAGCCTGGCACCATATTCTTTACTCCTTGACCCCACCAGGCATATGTCCCTTGTCACAGCTCCATTTAGCAGCAAGCCAATGTTTCCCCTCATCTTCCTTTTGCTGCTTGTAGATCTGTAGAAGACCTTCATATCCCTTGCCAGGTTCAACTTCAGAATTTTCAGCTCCAAACATAAATTTTGATAACAAAACACAATTTTCCTAGTGGGATAACATCCTCTAAAGATTCTGGATAAACATGAAATGACCAGTGTCCCGAAAACTCCATTTGCTTCCTGAAGAGAAACTAAAACCAGCAATGGTTTTAACTCTCATGTATTCTAGGCAGGAGGCTTGGTTGAGCTTTAATTAAAATTGTGACTTTTGTCCTCGTAGTGCTATCAGAAATAGATCTAAATCGTGTGTTGCTCAAGTTAAGGTTCGTCAAAGAAGTGTGTATAAAATAAGATAGATCAGAAGACAAAATGGTAGAATGCTTCGAGATTTCTTTTTCAGCATTTCTCCACAGGAAAAAAAAAAATATCCCCTGCATTGAGGATATTCAAGGGTTGTGTTGTTGCGTTAAAAGGAGTACTAGTTCCAGAGCAACTCCCTTTTATAAGTGTAAAGAATGTTAAATACGACATAGTTCTTAGTCAAGAATGATATTTCTCTTTTTCATTAATTTACTTTTATTAACAAATCCTTTAAAAGCAGTAACGAGCTATTTTAAGTCTATAATTTTCCTTTTTACAATAACTGCTATTTTTAGGCAGGATATTTTGGGGAAGATTTTTTGCCTTGGTACTTTGAGAAAAAAAGATAATTTCAACAAAACAAGTGAGTAAATGCATATAGATAGAAGGTGCATTATAGTACTTACATACTCTCTTTCTGTATGTATACGCGCTATATATAGCCTCACTGGATCTCCCAGTTCAAAATTAGTATTTCAGTTTCAATTCTGCTTGCAGTTTTATGTAACAATGATTGTTTTATTTTTTTGCATGTTTATATTTTACCTTCTGGAGATGGGTAATTCAAGTATTTTTGACAGTAATCACCAAAGCCAAATCAATAATTTATGGCTGTTTACACTAGCAGAAATTTTGGCCCTCAAAAAAAAGGAAAGTCTGACCCTCAGCAATTCTTAATTCTGATTTCTTTTGCAGTTGTATCTGAACAGAGAGTGACAAAAGGGGATTTCTGGCAAACCTGCATAGACAGCGTTTTTCGATTTCTGTCTTTGGTGTTTTCATAATACTGTGGCTGGGTGAGAATAATTTCCAGTTAGTTCTTAGAGTAATTAATAAGATTAATTAAAACTTTTTTTGACACAAAGGATTCAAGCATAAAACTCACCTCATTAAAATCGTAGCTACACAGTGATGCTAGGTGAAGTGAATGGATCTGAATAAAATTACGAGTACTGCAAAGCAATGTTTGTGAGCACATCAGTCACTTCAATTTTCATGTGCTATTGTTACTCCCTTTCCCCATACATTTAGATGGGTAGGGTTTTGTGTTTTTCTGAATATTCTGGGATGTGCGTCTCTTTTTATGGTACTCTACTAGTGATGCTAACAAGGTTGACCATATATGCAAAGAATTATTCATTCCTG
>NW_010390261.1:0-1248 GCF_000710305.1 Buceros rhinoceros silvestris | reverse complement strand
TCCTGCTATTCATTTTTATCTTGGCTGAGAAATGCCAATCATTGCAGCTGTCAGTAACTAAGCCCATAGAATGTGAGTCAGGGACTAATCAGGCATTGTGAACAAGGAGTAAACAAAATGAAAGACAATAAACTATCTATCCATAGCTTAAATACCCCTGTCCAACCCTGCTTTTCCCAGTTTTCCTCCTTTGCTTGGGCTTGTTTCTTTACCTGTCTGTATAATCTTTGCAAAGCACAAACCATTCATATTTGTAAATGTCCAAATGGAAGAGATCTTTTTACAAATAATATTTGTGGGGTACTTCAACTGTTTCTCCTATATGGGGTTTTAACTTTTTATACAAGTCATGTATAAAGCATAAGAATTAACTTAGGCATGGAGACTCATGCACAAGCTAGTAAATGGTTATGAGAGAAACAGCCTATGGATAGGGAGCATGAAAAATTGAAAAAGAGATGAGGAATTAAACTCTATTATTTCTCTTATTCCTTGGGAGCATGAGTTGCGGCTATGCTAATGGTTAGATCAGCAGCATTTAGAGGAGCAAAATTATAATGGATCCACATGACTGCTATGATAACACTCAGCATACTGAATAATTACAGAGACATTGGTAGCATGTTGAGCTTCCCAGTGAATGTAATTAATACAGTCAGGGCCTCATTTACTCACTGAAGCACACCAAAGCCTAAATCTGGAACAAGGGCTCCTGTTTCTGCAAGGTTCTACTGCAAAAATGGAGGTGATTGCACAGCCACTCCAGAACAGAGAAGCAAAATGAGAGAAAAAGAATTATGCTGCAAAATCAGTGTTTAGGCAAAACACTTTCAAAAGCCTTGTTCCATGAAAGTGCAGGGCTTAATGGCTTGTAATCAAGGCTTATG
This sequence comes from Buceros rhinoceros silvestris, assembly GCF_000710305.1. Lineage (NCBI taxonomy): Eukaryota > Metazoa > Chordata > Aves > Bucerotiformes > Bucerotidae > Buceros > Buceros rhinoceros. Next base: position 361 of record NW_010390261.1, on the reverse strand, counting down.
CTTCCTTTTCACCTAACAGTAATGTTGATTTATCTTAGTAATAGTTTGCAGCAGTCCTAAGAAGTAGCAGCAATATGTGAATCATTGCAACATTTAATGTGTGATAAAATACTCAAAGCCAGGGAGTAAATTTGGATTCTTTTTTAATATGATGTCAAAGGTATGTTTCTTTCTGTTTGTCATTTGTGCCAGGATCTGCTTACACCTGGGGCCAAATTCAGTCCTGGTGATAAACTGAATTCATCTGAGTTGTGATTTTTTCAGCCCATCAGTTTATGGACAAAGAACTTTGTGACTCTGGGTTTTGTTTCTTCCCTGATCTCTGGGGTTTTCCTTCCCCCCTGCCCCCGCCTCCCCGCTC
>NW_010390260.1:1610-2242 GCF_000710305.1 Buceros rhinoceros silvestris | reverse complement strand
AGGCCTCTGGTTCAGAGAGGGGGCAGGATCGGCTGTGGGGATTCCATGAGCCCGTGGTTCACGCCTCTGTTTTATAGCCGCTGGTGGACACTCAGAAGATGTCCTTGAAAAAGAATTGCACTAATTCACTCTAAACCATCCTCACTTTCAGCAACACCTTTCAAATTCCCTTCCGACCCAGCTGAGCGGAACCCCTCTCCCAGCTCCTGATACCGGCACCAGTTTTCCTGTGTCTGCTCTCCCGTTTTCTCCTCCTCTAGTCCCTCTTCTTCCTGAATCCCCTCCTAACTGCTTCTGCTGCACTTTAACAACCATCTTTCCAGCGTTGCCACCACCATTCTGGGTCTCTCCCACACACAGTGTGCCCAAGTCCTTCTCGCCAAGGAAGCATCTGCCCCCTTCTAACACCACATAAATGCTCTGAACTACCAACTGGCTGATAGCTGACATGGTCAAGATCCTCTGGAATTAGGAGCAACAGCAGAAAAACAAGCACACCACCTGGAGAAGATCATGGTCTCCTGGTAGGCATCATTGGACACGTCTGCTCTCAACGCTGACTCCTGTGTCCTCTGTTCTTGTTAATTCAGATGACGATGGCCAACCTGTTCGGCAGGTCAGAGACGTTGGCC
>NW_010390260.1:0-1487 GCF_000710305.1 Buceros rhinoceros silvestris | reverse complement strand
CACCCTGTTGGGCAGGTCAGAGCCGTTGGCCGGCGCCCACCGGCGAGCCATGCTGTGGGCCATGGTGTGAGCCATGCTGTGGGCCATGGTAAGTCTCCTCTCAGGGAGTGCATCTGCTCCTAAGGTTTCACCGCTGCTAGGCTCATGAAGGGCTCTCATCCACCTCAGCCTGTGTCCTACACGTGCACTGGATCCTGCTGCAGAGGTGCCACAGCTCAAAACCTCCGGGGGACTCTATTACCAGCCATGTTCTGGACTCTGGGGTTGATGAGGACCTTTAGCGTGGGGATTTTCCACCTAAAGAGCCAAACTGGAAAGTGAGGATTCATCACTGGCCTTTGGGAGGTGGTGATTGGTTATTTGCGTATTTCCAGTCTACAGCGGAGAAGACTGGTGAGACAGGGACTGTCTCCTGGGTCAACATTAGCCCATAGGACCAGAAGACAGGTCCTATCTGGGTGGGGGTAACCAGTAGCAGACGTACTGGGAGCGGAGCCAGCCCCTTCCCAGCAGAGCGTAGGTGCGTTCAGCTGTTTGTTGTGCGAGGTGCTGACCCGCTGAGGCATGAAATGGCCATAATCAAATCAAACAAGCCAGGAAGTCTCTGCAGAGCTGGTCGGGTAAGCCTGGAGAAAACGGGTGGATTTGCCCTGTGGAGCTCACAGGGGCTGATTTAATTGTTAGCAAGGTGGAAGTCTTGACCACGCTCTCTCCGGGGCTTATGAAATGACTCTAAAGCCTCCACGCTGTCACAGCCAGTGGCTTTACAACCCAGACCGGCAGCTGTCCCTGTGGTGACCCATCACCTGAGCTCTCCCCACAGCACTGCAAGGCTGAATCCAAGCTGGGCGCGGGGGTGTTTTGTGCTGGGTGAAGGCATCGTCCGGCTTGGTCTCACCCGGCCCAGATGTTTTGGCAGTGTGTCCCCATCAGCTTGAATCCTGTCTTGGGAACATATGAAGCCCAGCTCTTAGGTTGATCCTTTCAAGATTTTGATTTACTCCTGTGAGCACATGGCGGGAACACGGCCCAGAATGTGTGTGCAAAAGGCTACAGGCACAAAGGAAATATCAGGGGCTTTGAGCATCTCATTGCGTGGGATTTAATAACCATCTGTCTCCTGCTCCAGGCTGGCCCAAGGACTGCAGCGAGATGCCTCCTGGCAGTCACAGCGGTATCTACATCATCCAGCCAAAAGGGCTCCACCACCTCGTGGTGTACTGTGAGATGAACGTGACAAACGGGGGCTGGACGGTCATCCAGAGGAACCAGAAAGAGACGCCAGTCACCTGGGCTGAGTCCTGGAGCACCTACAAGTATGGCTTCGGGAGCGTGAGTGGCGAGTACTGGCTGGGCACCGAGTACATCCATCAGATCTCCCAGCAGAAGGTTTACCAGGTCAGGTTTGTCATCCAGGACTCCACAGACACCATCCACTTTGCTGACTACAACCTCTTCAGTGTGGAAGACGAGTCCCACGGCTAACA
>NW_010390259.1:51916-73098 GCF_000710305.1 Buceros rhinoceros silvestris | reverse complement strand
CAAACCAGGAAGGTTAGCTCAAACCGGGACATTGGGGAAAGGTAATAAAACCCCAGAAGATACCTGGAGACATTAGAAAAGAGAGGGTGGGATTTTTTATGTGTGCAGTGACGGACCGGAAAATGGAGGGGCGCAGGTTTGGGTTCATCGTTAAGTAAAAGGGAGGTCAGACATGAGGATGATGTGTCTTACAACAAGAGCTATGAAGCCACAGAGCCAGCTTGAGAGAAGCACACTCACTGACTCATTTCAAACTAGCCCCAAAAAATTAATAGAGAGAGCAAAGAAGCAGGCAAGCCTGGCAACAAGACTGGAGCTGATGATACTGCTTGATCCAAGAAACCGTTGGCCCTTCTCATCTTGAGTTTTCTTTGATTCTGCAGAAGCTTTTAATAATTTTATGGATTTTTGCATGAAACAGTGGAAGTGTTGCATAAGATCTCTATCAGAAGCTCCAGCCCTGAAGACGTGTCAGCAGTTCTGGTGTTGCTGCACTCAAAGGGGTTGGGGCTGCAAGCACTGTGTACACCATGGAGATATCCCCTATTATTACGCTTTTTTTAGAATGGCCTCAAAAAAGAGATTTATTAATTTGCTTTCCTTATAATGTGCGTCACCTTTCTCTCTATATTATCGGAAAGCAAGCATAGGTGTTAGAGACTCTGATTCTTCCATGGTTCTCTTCAACTCTGACTTTGAAGCTGCTACAATGTCTACCTTAGGTGTGAGAGATAGTTCTTTCGGCCACGATTTTAAAGGCCTTGAAAGTTAAACATATCGAGTTAAACATATCAAAGTCTTTAATGGATGGGCAGCTTACTTTGTGAGCTAAATCCACCTTTTAGCATGGAAATTCACAGGTGTGAATCTGTGGTGCTTTCCCTAAGCTGGAGATTTCTGCAACTTCCAGAGTGCTTTGGGGATGTGTCATTGTGCCTTTGCCATGGTCTCGTACTCCTCCCTCAGCATGTTCTAGTTACCTGCCTACACGGGTACTTGTCTGAATCTGCATGGCTATTTTTATGTTCCCAAGAAGACCTGGCAACTACAGGAGCTGGCTACTAAAAAAGCAACATGCAGCAGCTTTATATGCTTGCAGGGAGCATCTTACAGGCACATGGTCTCCATGCTTATTTGTATAGACCTCACGTAAAATTTTAACATCGGGTTTGACCCTTTGGTTATAGGACACAGGAAAGCCTGTTGGAAGCAGCAGGGCAGTTACAAGGAACATTTGGTATGAATTTTCCCCTGTTTTGCAGTTAATGAATCATTCCTGAGCCTGCCCTTCCACTGTTCTCATTATTCCAGTTCAGACTGTTGGGAAAAGAGCTCTTGAGGAGACGAAGCAGAGTCCCTCCGGTTTTATGTATTTAATTTGGTTGGCCAGAGACAGAGGGAACATGGACTCTGTGCCATTTATTAACTGACTGCCTTCTTGTCCAGTAGAAGTTTAAGCTGGCTTTCAAGGCAGTCCTCAGCTTATCTCTAAATTCATAGGTTACTGTGAAGCCGTAATGTTGCAGAGGTCCCAGAAGGTCTTTTCCTTTGCTGTGACCTAGACACTCCACCTTTGAATATACCCTGCGAGGAGTTGCAAGTATGGCTATTCCAACAGCATACAGTGCACAAGGGCCTTCTCTTTACCTTGTCCTGGGAATTCCTTCCTTCAGCTACGGCTCACAAACGCAATGAAACTGATTCAAATAAAGCCACGTATCAAAATTTCTGTCTTCTTACTACTCAGTTAAAAAACAAGAAAAAAAAAGACAAACTAAGGCATATGGAAAATAGATTATGCACTTTGGTGATGAGGCAAGGTACCTGGGTTTTCCCTAGGTCTTCTGGGAGCATGGTACATATGAGACCCTCTGTGCTGCTATCTCCATCTTGGGTTAATGTCATGGGGATCCAGAGAAGCAAGAAAACTCTGTGATCATTTTGTTACTTTTGTGTTCAGTAGGGCTAACTCATCTTGGTTTTAAACAACCCAAGTGCAGAACATTAACAAGACAGATAAAAGTGCCATTCTGTTAGTTGCATTTTTTTTCCAAAAGAAAAATAAAACCACTGACTTTTTGTTTAAAAACATCAGCAGAATTTAGCTGATATATATGTGTACGCTTGAAAGTCAATTGAGGACAAAACCCCACAATGCAGGAAAAGGTTAACTTTAGAGAACTATCAAGCTAGGCAGGACCATTTATGCTGGCCTTCTTCTAGGAAATTCCCTGCAAGAGAAAATTAGAGGCAGAGGACAGTGTGTAGCCATAATCAAACCTTGTTTAGTTTGGCGCTTTCTCTATCTATCCCATCTTTACCAATCTGCCTTGTTCTGCTGTTTTTCTTGGCTGGATCGCTAGAGTAGTTATTCCATAGATATATGTAATATTTTAATAGATAAAATCTAGAATTTAAAATACAAATTCAGATCTTAAAAACTGAATTTAAAATACAAAATAGACAAAATAGGAAAATATTTTAACAGGTAAAAGCTAGTGCAGTTGCTGCTTTGTCCATCCTTTGTGAAACAAACTTCAGGAAATTATTTGAGTGCAAGAAACTTCCAGATTTTGCTGGAATTCTGAATTCCAGAACTGGGCGGATACCCGGTGCAGAGGTTCTTCTACACTTAGCATGAGAGAGGAGGGAAGAGCTTTTTCCTTCATGTGTCTCAGGCATTTTCACTCTTAGACACTCGAAGGGCACCCCTGAGATATGTCTGAGACTTCAACAGAGGAGAATCTGAAAGTACTTACATACTTCATGACACATAGTTGGCCCCTCATAGGGAGCTTATTCTAAACCAAAATTATAACTTATCTACGCATGCATCATCATCCCAGTAAGACTGAACTGCGCCCAACCAAGGTAGCAAAGCACCTCTTTAATGCGTGAAAAGATGACGCACAGGCAGGAATCTCCCCCAAACTAGCTGAGAAGAGAATCAAGGGCACGACAGGGTTTTTCTCCTGTTAAAGGGCAATCTTTATATTTTAATAGCTTTTTTATTATTATTTTCCAGAAGTGATTGCCAAAGCCCATAAATAAACATAATATTCTATACACCAAGGAACTGGATTGACGTTCAATGGTATTTCATAGCATGTATACTTTAATTAAGACATGATGACCTGGATTCAGTGGGCTGACACAAGGGAGCATTAACTCTCTATTCTAACAGTTCTGCTGCCAAGGACAAATTCTCTATTGCATCGGTGTGACTCAGTTCAAACAACAAACAGACTTGCAATTTAAAATCCCTGCAGGCCCTGGTCAAGTTTCCCCAGTTCTTGGATGACTTCCTCTTTACTTCTTGATGTTTTTCTTAAAGTGAGATATTCTGTTGCTTTGTCCTGATTTTCCAAGTAACGGGTGGGTCTTTATACTCCTGACAATAAAGTTGCTTTCCAAATATTTATCACATCAAATAACATACTTTTACACGTTATTAATCCTGGAGAATCTCCACTTTCCATTTGGTGAACTATACTGTCTAACACGGACAGATATTTCCAGAATTAATGACTCTGGAATTTCACATTTGTAACATACATTGAGAAGGGTATGAGGAAAAGAAACAGGGTTAAAATCTGCTTGATTTACTTTCGTTGCTAACATTCACATGGTTTTGCGGGAGTCAGTAGATGTAACTTAGAGGAGAACTGGGACATTTGTATGAAACTGCATTGTTTAAACTGGAGATAGATGAACCTCCAGAGGAGACATATGCACAGAAGCTAGAAGACAGAAGTTCCTTTGGATTCTGGTTTGGTAGAAGGACTATCCATTGAGCCACAATATGCAGATTCACACAGGCTGGTATCATCATCGTGCTTTAGGTGCCTTTGACACAATATGCAATTCACTGAGTTAAACAAACCGAAAATAAACTTAGTCAGAGCTAAGCAAGTTTCTCTACTGCAATTCCATGATACTGAAACCTGAGCTCACCTCCACGAATTTCCCAGTTTATCCTGAAATCTACCCTTGCCTTCGTCTGAGAGCACCACTAAAGGATTCTGCAGTCTTTTACTGAAAATAAAGTCAAGCTGGGTGAAGTTCAGTAAAGGACTTTGAGAGTGGTGACGATCTTTTGCAGTTGTCCCAGGTCCTGATGTTGCAACTATACAGGAAATCAGAATTTTTTCCACAGCTCTTCAGGCTTCATTATACAAACCTCCCTTTCATCCAGAGAGAATAAACACAAGGAGAGAAGGTGAAAACTCAATCAGGAGGACAGTAGGGTCCTTGTAGTGTGTTCAACTCCTGGTGTTAGGCAGAAGATCTCAAGGAAGCAAGAGCAATTCGGTAACTTGGCTTACAATGCATGCCTACCCACTTCGGTGAGTCCATGACTACCCAACCCACTCTAGTGAGAGCAAGCGTTACACAAGTTGGTTTGCTGCAGAAGTCACTGGGGACAAGCTGCTGCCTGTAATGGGAGCCTGGCTTCACTGATTTGAGGAGTTTATGGGTTTTGATGGTCTCCTGGAAGGCTTTGAATCCATCTGGGTGGCAATGCTACCAGTAATAGTACAAAGATGGCATCCACCCCTTGCAGCTCCATGTTTCCTAATTGCTGTCAGTAGCAGGGTTTGGGTAATCCTGTGTGCAAAGGGCTTTGAATTCAGGCCCATTTGTAGCCTCTGCAGTGGGCCAAGATGTGGGGTAGTACCACTCTATATGTTTACCACAGATGATTTCCTTGATCCCAGTCTTCTCTCATCTGCACAGATCAGAAGATTTGGAGGTACTTTTATTTTCTTATTTTGTTCTTGTGTTTTAGAGACATGAACTTTGCAGAGCCCCCCCCTCCCTTTTTTTTTTTTTGCAGTTTCCTTAAAAAAGGCGTACTCCTGAAGCTCATGTAACCCTTACCGTACCTCTCCAGGCACAGCGACAAAGAGCTTGTGTACATACACAGCTTTCCCTCTGATGGAGATTCTGTTTTATACGGTTTTGAATACCACAGGAGCTGGCTGCTTCCAAAGGCAAAGGCTGGCTTGCAGTCCTCCTGACAGATACACCTTGTGTGCAATACGACAGCTCCTGCGAGGAGTACTGGTAGCTCTGCATAGCCAGTCCTCTGTTATCCTGCCTCGGCCTGGTCTGAAGGGTTCATGACAGCTGATACCAGCGAGTCTGTGGAGCTCCGGAAGATGCGGAGAGAATAAATTTCATGGAATGCACTTGTCTCGCTTCTCCATCAATAGCTTCAGACCACACACTGGTCGTCCATGCGGGACAGCTGTAAACACCGTCTGTGATAGAGCTCTGGCAAAGAAACCAGTGGTCCTCCAGTGAATCCAGATGGGTCTCGGAGGAGAACAGCTGTGTGTGAACAGGAAGGGAGAGCTTCCTCTTGCCTCTTCCAAAACCTACCACTCAACCGCTAAATAAATCAACATCGGCAGTGACTCTTCACAAGGCAGACTGAGCCAAGCCCAGGCTGGGAGTTTACCTCAGTACATAGTGAAGGGAAAGGAGCTGTCTACAGCAAACTGGGGCTTTCCTGACCCAAAGCTTTAGAGCACCACTCACCAATTTTTGCAGTGTTTTCTCACAGCTTCTTTCCTAATGCTGTTTCTGCTGCCTGACGCCACAGCAACAATGGTGTGTATATCGCCAGGTGGAGAAAAAGCATCCAGAGTGTAGAATAGGTGAACAAAAATTACGTTGGGCTATGCAACAGTAAAAATGTCAGGCAGAGGCTCAGGAAGATTTGGTTTGGGTAACGCAGGAGGTCTGACCACTTCTGTCACTGTTGAGAGCTGTGGAACAAAACCTCTCCTGCCTTTGGACAGAACATGAGACATGTTTGTAGGTTGCAAACAGTTTTTATTTCTGCAAGAACATGTTCTTGAAAGGAAAAAAAAAAAAAAGAAGCTAGACTGTTTGGATCTGTTATTCCCACAGCAGCCAAACAGAAATGCCCAGTTTGGCATTAGGCAACATCTGACCAAAGAAATTGCAGTGCTTCTGACCATACTGATCATTCGTCATTTTAAAACTGTGCTTGAGATCCTTTTAACATGAGTGTCTTGTAATCAGCCCCTCAAGCCTCATATTCGATAATCTCAACTTCACCTTAGGTGTATGATTAAGATGCTTAGTTCCCACCATCAGGAGTATGGTTAAATTACAGTAAGACAAAGGGACTTTGATGGCTGTATGGCATGCCATGCTTAGAATGAAAGTAATTTAGATTGGAAGGGAGCTGGTGCATCTTCTGGTCCAGCTGCTATAGCTTAGGCCATACAATGTACCAAGGAAGTATTGTGCAATGTACAAAGCAACAATTAAACTGTGTAATGCCATATTCACTAACCTGTCGGAAGGCATCCGTATGAATGGCTGGATGGGAGCCTGGCCTTCCTGGTGCTGTATGAAATGGTCACTCTGGTTTGTCTGAAGAAGCAATCAGGACACATTTTTTTCCAATAAGATACTTTCCTGATGAAAAATTTCATTTAAAAGAAATACATTTTCCTAGAAATGTGTTGGTTTGGACAGATGCTTGTTTGGAAGAAGAGTGTGAAAAGTGGATCTTTAAAGCCAAGTATTCTCAAAATATGTCATTTCAGTGTGTTTGGTTTTGGGGTTTTTTACATCTTGAAACAACATTTTAGCCCTCTCTCTCTAGGCTGATTATAGACATGACCAAGAGCTGGAAATAAAACAAACAAAAATAACCAAAGAAATTTTTTACTTCATGAAAGCGAACCAGTTTGCTTTGTCCAGAAGAAATCATTTGTGCAGAGGCTTTCAGATGTGCTCGTGTTTGCTCCCACTCAGAATGCATCTTGGTGTGGATTCACAAGGTTTCATCCTTGCTGGGAAGATGAGCTGCAGAAGCTCGAGTGCCACGGTTCCCCAGCTGGGTACCTCAGACTTTGTATTGGGTTCAAGTAGGGAAATGGCAACTTCCAGCCAGGAGAGGGGTTTATGCTGACACTTCTTATCCCTGCCTAAGATCTGTCCTGAGCCGAGGTGGTCCATCAGGGCCACAGGGAAATATTACAGCTGGTATCACACCTGGTTGTGGTTTCCCAGTCAGAAAGTCAGGTTTGCACTTATAGTTGGATGAACTTAGTCAAGTTCAGAGCAAGGCTTGAGCATAGGCATCTGGCTTCAAAAGAGCACAAGCCATACAGTTCTGTGGTACCCTTTCTCTAGCAGCTGAATTGTGCCCCTGCAGAACACATTCAGGACTTCAAGTATCTACAGATTTAAAATACTTCTAGGGTGTTTTTTATTTTGAAACCTCACCAAATCTCACCAACCTTGGCCCTCTGTAGGACAACTCAGCAAATGGAATTTTAGCCCTTTCTCACTCGTTTAGATAAATGAGCAAGAAAGAGCCAGGAAGAGTCTTGTGTTCTTTTGTTTAAGGGAAAAAGTATTTTTCCAGAGAGGCTGAAACTGTTCTTCCTTATGCATCCCAATAACATTCACATTTGGGCATGGAATACATTTGGAAAACTTCAGCTGAAAATGTAAGTGAAGCTCTGAAGCATTTTTAAAAAATTATGAGAATCAATAAAAGAGAGGTTTAGCATGGAAACTGCTCTGCAGCCTTCACTACAAAGCAATGCCAGATGCCTACTCTAAAAGAACTCATACAAGGTATTGCTCAGATAACAGTTCCATTGGCCCCTTTGAGTCTACAAACATAAATCAGGGTTACTCATGTATGTAAAGTATTGTGGAATCAGAATCCTCTTTGCCCAGTTGTGAGCATCTGTAAAAAAAGCTCTGGGGATAAAAGACTCAGAAGGACCATAAGACCCTTATGGCTGTCAAATACAATTTCCTTTACTTGCATTTTTTTCTTCCATTTGGGCTCTGACCTCCATCTGTTTATGGAAATATTTAGATCCCTCTGGTGTATTTTTAGCAGATCATTTTGCTTTTGCTGCTGCAACATCATTGCATCATCATTCTCCTGTTGCTCAGCTCTGATTTCTCTGCATTTTTTCCTTTTTTTTTTTTTTAGGTCGTAAGATTCAATCATTCCAGCAAACACACACAAAAAGAGGAAATGCTGCACTGCCTTTACACTTTGAGTGCTCACACAAAATGCTGGCAAAGTGCACCCAGACACACACAGTATGGCTTGTCATGAGTGTTAACACTGGGCTTTTTTCTGTGATGTTTCCATTTGTGAATCATCTTGCCTGAGATACTACGGGACGATTGCACTAGAAACTGAGATCTCAGGCTCTTAGAAGTATCTCCCATAAACAGCTGAAGTATGAAGGTCGGCAGGACTGTCACTGCCCTTTGAAACTTTGGGTGTGACACTGTTCAGTCAGCTGTAAATATACCCAGATCTGGCACGTTTCCTTCACCTCTGTTCAGACCTGCAGGCACGTAGGTATATGAATCACCTTCTTTGTTGTCTTTTCGAATGCTTTTCCTCACATAGATATGGACCTTCCTTTGACAGTGCATGGTACTCCTTCCCCACCATGCCTCTCTATTCTGTCTGCAGACACATCACGACTTCAAATATTTTCAAAATCAGGAGTCATTTGGGCCTAGTTACTAAGACAGGGAGAAGACCATCCTGCTGGCAGACAGTAAGTAGAACACCTGCAGTCTGGAAATCCAGCTGAGACTCAACAACTCATTAAATAACCCCCTTTGTCCCTTCCTATCAGACAACACTCACTGAGTTTTTCAACATCATTACCTACAGTCTGAGATGACCAGGCACAGCACAAACCCTGGAAGATGTTTTTAGGTGGACCCTGATGGAGAACTAGGTGAGATCCATGGGGATACAATTAGAGCTGATTTCTGCACGGATGTTCAGAAGACACCAAGAATTATGTCTTCTGGGTGAAAAGCTACCCTTTTTTGGTGATAACCTTAGGGAAGCAAATATATGACTTGTCTCATGGATTCAATTTCATAACCCTGTATTAGGTGACAAGGGAGAAAAGAGGAATATTACATCACTGGAAGGCTATGTCATTCTTTGGCCTAGCTGGGTTAGCTTTAGGAGAGACGGTGATTTGTGACTCATACATAAATAGACCTGTACTCAGGAGAAGTCAGGGTCCTTTCGCACACCTGAGGAGCCTCTGACGAGGCGCTAATGAGCAAAGGCATGGAAAGCCAAGCCATGCTCAGTATCTGCTCTTCATAAATGTCTCAAAATTTCGTTGCCATTTGCAAAGTTTCAAGCCACATCAGTCTATTTATCTTTCTTAGCCCAGACAAAGAGTGTGTGATCGTTACTCCAGACAAATCAAACCATTATGCCTCTGAAAATGCTTTCATCATAATCATTATTTATTATTATTTATCATCCCTGCCATGTGGTATGTTTTTTCCATGCACAAAGAACAGGCAGATGTTTTCCATGTGCATGATTTGTTAATTTTAGATCTCAGGGGAAAAAAAGAAAGAAAAAAAGAAACCATCAAGTATGAAGAAATGCACACTGGGAGCCACACTGACCCTCACATACAGGTATGAGCATGCATGAGGTCTCTGGAACCAAAGCCAATAGCTTTTGACTTTCTTCTCCCCACCATGTGAGATCCATGGATCAAGGCAAGCGGCCCAGGGCAGTCCCCTGGCAGAAGGAGCTGGTGTTGCCCAGCAGTCTCTCTCAGCTTTGGCACAGCTGTAGTCAACACTGGCTTTGCTGGGAAATAAGAGTTTTGATTAAATGTACATTTTCTTGAAAAGTGTCTTCTCTCCACAGGAATTTTGACTTTTTGATGAAGACCAAAAAAGTTTTGGCCTAAAAATTTGAGGGTTTTGAGTCTTTTTTTAGAGGATATGGAAGGCGAGACATTCAAGAATTGCCACAACCAAATTCCAGGGGGAATGGATTTATTTTGGTTTCTTCCAGTGTTTTCCCAGAATCTGTCTGTCTTTTCTGAGAAACTTTGGTGTTTGATGTGAACGCATAGCTATGCCATATCATCTACCAGCAAGGGAGCAGGCAGGATTCCAAAGTGGGCAGATAGAAAGGTGAAAAGAACCTGTACAATGTGTCAGTCCCCAGAGCAACCTAACTGCCCAAGAGGAAATAACGCATAAATAGTAGCAAAACAATGATGAGAACCGGAGCTGTATTAATAAGAATGCACTATAAACACACATGGTTTTTACTACCATATTACTAACAAAATGTATCAAAGACCTTGCAAGAACAGCTCCATGCCTCTAGGGCATTTGGAACACAGACCAAGATTTTGCCCATAGAAACTGATGTGATACATGAGGTGACAGTTTAAATTCAGACATCTAGTGGGTTGTGGGGAATGGGGTGCTGTGACTCTGGTATTAATAGCATGTTCCCTCCATTCACTAGTTCAAACAAGTTGCCACGTTGTTGTTAACTTCAGAAAGCAACCAGCCTTGTGAAAAATTAAGCTGTTTTCTTTCTGCATGATATATTGTCGAAGAACTGAACAGACGCAGTAACAAGTTCAGGCACTCTGAAGTGTTTTGGTTAGTGATTATTGCTATAAAGTCCTCTGTTTCTTCACCCCCACCACCCTTCTTGCCAAAACGAGAATTTGATGACAAGGTAACTTGACTCTGCCTCGCCCTCAAAAAGAGAGAAAGATTCAAAAATAGCTGTGTGCTTCAGGCTACGTGGAAAGCTTGCACAGAAAATTTACTTGAATGAGTAAGATGAAAATTTGTTGCATGGAACCTCACAAATGCATAGTTGACCTGAAAATCATGAGAAACATTTAACAGGGTGTCAGGGGGTCAGGAGGGAGTCAGGGCGGGTTGGATGCTTCCTGCTGTTAGTTGTCTTTTTGGTGGATTAGCATTCCACCACCTTGGAGACTTCTTTTTATTATTTTTCTCCCCAGTAAAAATTTAATTAGTGTATCTCCAGCCTCAAGAAGTGAGGAAAGAAGAAAATCAGATGAAACAATTCTATAAAAGCACAGAAAAAAGGGGGTAGGGTGTGCTTCTCAGTCAAGACGCAAGTGACAACAGGAGAAGCCAAAAAAGGTGAGGGGAAAAATGAAAAAGCTGCTTTCAGGAACAATTTGTTTCATGGGAATTGAAATGAGCCATCAACTATTTTGTTGATCTGCAGATGTTTGGATTATTTTTCTCCCAAGGAATTTGTGGAGGGAGAGACTGTTCTGAGGTGCTAGTAAGACTGAGCAGAAGACGTGTCTCTGACTTTAGGTCTGTTTTGCCAGATATCTGTGACAAAATGTGCCCACAGTCCTCTCCTGTAACATTTGCCTAATCTCTTACCCTGCCTCCCAGCCAGAGCCTACTGGTACCATCATGCCCAAGGTACCAGGAATAGCACTAGGCACTCTGGCAGCGTTGCCTGTGTGCAGAGTCCAAGTACAACTGAATCACAGCATCTCATCTCCAACACCTCTTCACTGAACTAGTTTGGGCTCAATTCTATTTTCTCTCTGCCCCATATTCCTGAAAGAGTAGAGACACTTCTGCCAGGTGATCTGATGAAGAAAACCTGTTTGTCACGTGCTGCACAAACACCACGGACGGGTAAGAGAGCCTCTGACAAAAACTCCAAAACCTTCACCTTTGGGTGTTCTCATTCCCTTGTCCAGCTGCCCGAAAGCAAGGCTGCTAGGAAAAAGGGAGAAGGAGAAGGGTTTATACACTGAACTTGATTTGGGTACTTGGGCTTGATTAGTTTGCTCTGAGACGCAGTGAGGACATCATTTTACAACAGAAGACAATGGAAATAAAAACAGTATTTGGAAATAAATATACAAATTCACAAGTACCTTCCACTCCGCTCTTCTGGGTGGAGAAGCCTCCCCACTCAGCCATTTCATCAACCTCCCAGGCAGCTCCCTTTAAGCTTTCTCCCACACAGCACAGAGCAGGACCTTCTTGGTAAGAGGAGGCAGCAGGTGAACTGTGACCTCTGCAGATCCAGCAGGACTGAAACCTTTCAAAACCTAACTCATCTGCCCTACCTTGTTGCAAACCTTCAAACCTGCCCTGCAAAGATGCCTTAGCCCAAGAGCCAGCGCTTTCTAAAGTGTCCAAGAGAGGTAAAACATGGCATGGAGGGAAGGCCAATAGATTGAGGAACAGAGCAAGACTCTAGACGTGAGCTGAGCGTGTTGAAGGCCAGATCTCCACCTTGTAGCATTGGCCTTGGAAGATGCACAGGGGCACTAGGCACAGCAAATCTGGGCTACAGCAGGGAACTGACCCCAGAAAGTGGAAAGTTAATGTTTCAATGGGTTAGCGATCCCGTCCCACTAAAAAGAAACTCTTTGCATTCAACATCTGTGAATCTGTTTTCAAAAGAGGATGACAATTATTACCTGTCTGCAGCTCCCATTTCTTTGATTAACCAAACCAATACTTAGAAAACTTTTCTTGTCTTTCCCTCCTATCGCTCATCCAACCCTGTCTCTTTCTTGATGTTTATTTCCTTTGGGGATGCTGCTTCTAATGCCTTGTGAGTGGGTTGTGTGAAGGGGGTCAAGGGAATTTCTTCACAGACACAGAAAACGAAAAGAATCACTTTGTTTGATATATGTTACCTATTTTACTTTCCTCTCTTCAGACTGGGAGTATCAATCTCCACTCCCAGCCTTTTGACATGATGGCTTAACACTATCCATGAGGTCAAAATTTGTTTATTAGCCCCATGGAATTTACCACTTCAGTTTACCTTAGATAATGTGGGAGGCTGGGAAGGTACACTTCCATCTATTAAGTTTTTTCCAAGTGGTGCCATGATGCTGTTCAACCTTTTCCCACAGATATATAACACCAGAGCTGTCAACCCGGACACAGCAAGTCTCTGCATGTACTTAATGCATAGACAAAGACCAGATCTTCACAAGAAAATGTCTGCATAAGCAACTTTGCATTCACCTACTGGAGACTCATTTAACTCTTCCTCTCCTGAGATGCATTTCCCCCTCTTTATACAGCAGTATATATACGTGCGTGTGTGTATATGTATAGATGTGTATATATATATAAAAACATTTATGTCATGTTGTGTTTCCACTACACTGGTTGGGTGACCTGAGGATAACAAGTATTGCAGGTCATTCCTTAGTTCTAATGATGGAGCCCACGCTTTGATGTTAAAGGTCACAGGTTCATCTCCTCGATAAGATGTTGGTAATACACAGTGGCACGTGAAAAATATGTCCTAATGTAGCGAGCACAATGAAGACAAAAGCTTAAATTGGTTTGGGGTTTCTGCTTCTTTTTTTTTTTTTTTTTTAATGGAGCAGAGAGTCTTTTTTTGGGAGTACAGTTATATTGAACAACTTTTCAATTTGCTAACTCACATGAACATGACTGATTTTGGGGAGAGGGGTGAGATGGAATTGTTCTCCCCCATGTCCCCTGACAACAAAACAAAATACCCTCTAATAGCACAGTTCTGGGTTGAGTTTCAGAAGTCCTGAAATCTAATCCCAATCTTGCTACTATTTCTGGTGTGAACATGGGTATGCCATTTCACTTCTCCGTGCATCTTCTTTTCCTTACCTCTGTTTCATCTAGTTTTAGCTTGTCTCCTCTTTTGTACAGCAGCTATAAAGACCAGAGTCCTGCTATCATCTCCACTCAGCAGATAATGATATAGAGCTTCCCAATAGATATTGGTGTCTCAGCTGGGATGAGTGACAGTGGAGGCTGGAGACGAGTTTGGGGGAGTCTATTTGCTTTGCTTGAACCATTTGTGCCTTTAAGAGAAGATTCAAGGTGTGTAAAAATTCTAAATCTAGAGCTAAGGCAGCTAGATGTTCTGGAGCCATTATCTGACTACAGGTTTTCGTTAGGCCAGCAAATTACTTGGGAATAAACTAAAACAAATCAGAACTACAAAGAAGAGGAATTCCATTTCCAGGGAAATTTCAGAAACTCTCTTCTTTTGCAAAATGGAATAAAATATTTTTAAAACGGCATTACTGAATTTCTCTAGAATGAGGATTCCTGAAAAAAATTTGTTTCAGAAATAAAGGAATAGGAGATTTGGTTCTGAAAACATAAAATATTTCAAATGGAATGTTTCCGAATCAAACCGATTTGAACAGAAATGTGCATAAAAAAATGCCACTCAGTGCTGATGAAACTCACAGGAAACTCTAAGAGCACGTACCTGAATAACTGTTATGTTGCTATCCGCTGTTGTATTCTTTGACTGTGTAGTCAAAGAAGAGAAACCCTCTCTTCTGGTATGTCTTATTCCTTCCCATTCAATGCAGACATAGTATGGAACCTGTTTCTTGCAGGTTCACTGAAGGATATGGGTGGGTAGGAGCTGGAGGGTAGAAGGGAAAAAATATCTTTGCAGAGGAAATCCCAAAGAAATACCATGCTTCTGAACCACAGGCATGGCGTGCATTACTTTCCACATCTCAAACAGTTACAATTGTTTTTTTTTTTACCAAAAGGGGGAGGTAGAATAAGGCAAGGAGCAAAACGAGGGTTTTTCAGAGAGACATAAGACAAAAGTTCTTGACACAAGCAGAAGTTAGCTGGGCATACTGACCTGAAGGCAGGCAACCTAGGCCAAGGAATGAGAAAAAGAGAAAGAAGAAAAGCCATGCAAAACCCAGCACGCCACCAGGATGCAGCCAGGGATTGGCTGGAAGTGATGTCACTGCCCTCCCTTCGATGACCGACTGTAGGTGATGTAATCTCTTTTCCCATAACACGTTCTAACAAACAACATGGTGCAGAGGGAGGTTGTCCATTTTTCTTCCTATTGTTATTATTTTTTTTATTTCAAAATTAATTTTGTAATAACAGCAATTAGACCCTCCTGCCAGCCTGTCCCTGGGGGGTGATTCTAGTTCTTTTGCAGCAAAAGTTTGCTCCTACAGAACATCATAGCAGGCATGCAGTAATCACTCAGAAATGCACAGCCTGTCATTTCTTATTGCTTAATTATCCATCTTACCTTCTTTCAACCCTCTTCTTACTGTACCTCGTGCAATGCCTGTTTATTTTATTTAATTTTCCCTAACTGACCTCCCTCCCCCGCTGCCTTAAGATTATCAGTGCAGAAAACATTTTTCTCCTTTCA
This sequence comes from Buceros rhinoceros silvestris, assembly GCF_000710305.1. Taxonomy (NCBI): domain Eukaryota; kingdom Metazoa; phylum Chordata; class Aves; order Bucerotiformes; family Bucerotidae; genus Buceros; species Buceros rhinoceros. The sequence goes on along the minus strand of NW_010390259.1, from coordinate 58,055 downwards.
TTCTTCTGCCCTGAGGTTCCTTCTGCTTAGTCACCACTGATCGTTCCCATGAGGGATTATGAGCTCAGCAATCTTTGAGAGCTTTTCCCACTTGTAAGCTCTTGGGGACCAATTCTACCAGCTGTAACATCACTACACTGGCATTTCACCAGATGTGAATGTGGCCTTTTGGCTTTATGCCCTCAGAATACCATTGACTATGACCTGGTTCCTGAAAGAAACCTCTCCTGAGAGAAAGGGAGATGAACCCAAAGAAAACTAACATGCAGCGGACAAAAGTACCCTATGAAATGGTGGCTAGGAGTTCCTCACCTGGTTGTCCTGTGGTCGGCTTGGTAGAGTATGTGCAAAACTACAAAAAACTGCTTCATGTTCATTTGCCTGTGCCTTGAGATTCCTTGCACTTTAAAGCTGCTCTGGTTTAAGATAGTTGCTAAACTTTGCCAGATGTGGAAATCACAGCCAAGCATCTGAGCAGTATCAGAGTGGAGCAGTCCCTGCTCCTGCTGCCCATTCATGCTGAGCCAAAAAAATCTATTCTGTTTGCATCATTTTGCTCTCCTGGTCCAGAGAGATGCTCTTCATGGAGCAAAATCTGGTCCTCCATATAACATATAAGCAAGATTCTCAAGACAGTCTGTGAGTAGTTTAGAAACCTGAGTCTCAAGCTGAAAAGAGGAAAAAGCTGAATGTCTCACTGGAAAATAGAAGCATTTACATCTCTGTTGAAAACAGGAACTAGTCTGTGCAGTTGCTGGGCTAAAACTAACAAAACCTGTGCTTTGTCTTTTGAATCAAGCTTTTTGGATCAGGCATGGCTGTGTGCAGCTCTTTTGCTGTTCAGCTAAGACACTCATGTCCTGGCGACAGGAGGGTGCAGGTCCCAGGCTGAGAGAGCAAACGTGCCAAAGAGAGCTGGGGGAAAGCCACATCACGCAGAGATCCCACTGGAAGCCTCACAATAGGCTTCACAATAGGTGAGGAGACTGAGATTGCATTTGATTTTCCCCTTTCTGCTTTCTTGTCTTTTTTTTAGATTGATAAAACAAAAACACAGCAAGGTGGGGGAGAAAGTTCCTTTTCTGTTTAAGCAAATTTTAAGAAGATTTTTACCAAATGAGAATGAAATAAACAGGCATTTTTATAATGACATTTTTAATTCAGTGTTACCCATCTTTAAACACATGTAAAAATACAGAAAGGTAAATTAACTAATTTATTTTTAAATTAAGACCTATTTCCAAGGCAAATAATGGAAAACATCTATTTTCCAACCTATTGGAATGAAATGACTGGACGGGAAGGGGCTTTGGTATTATTATTGGGTGCTTTTTCCCTGCCTAAATGAACTGCTCAGGGGAAAAGTCACGAATTCGTAAAACATTTTGGTAATACTAAATCAGGTGGGGACTTTTTTCTCCTGGTATAAAAAACATTAGACGAAAAATATCACCCAGCTTAGCTTTGACACCACAGCTGTCTAGTATTTGCTGGACCTTGTACGTCAAGCATTACCTACCATGTTTACCCACACTGAAAGCCAGGAGGGGAAGTCCATAACTCTCCTTGGCAAGTCCCTTCCCGGCCCCCCTAAAGACCAGGTTTGCTGTCGCCAGTGCAGACCACAGGGCTGCACAGACAGCCGCCTGCATGTGGCCTCCTGCCTGCCGGGGCACCAGCAGTGGCGTGGCAGAGCCAGCGCGTAGCCAGGCACACAGCAGCTGGGTGGTGAGCCCTGGGTGGGACAGGGAGTTCCCAGAGCTCACATCTTTGCCCAAGGCAGCACTTTATGAGCAGTGTGGACACAAGCCCAGCCAAGGAACATCACTGGTAATTCTTCTCTCCAACCTACGGACTATATTTTTTTTCCTAAGATATGCAAGATACGTCAAGACTCAGCTTAGGAAGGGGTTTTAAGAGATCTTTACTATTCAAGGCAGGCTGTGGTTTCATTATTTTTATTATTTTGGTAGAATGAGTAACAGGAATAATAGTAGCTGAGGGTTGTTTCTCTTCATTGACTCTGTGTTAGGTTTGGAAGCTGTTCGACCAGGACAGTCAAAACACAGACAGGAAATAATCTGTGATAATGTCCAACTGGGGTATCAATTACGGCTTTAGAGTTTCATGGTAAAAGGATATTGTCAGATCAAATTTAAACCAAAAGTTGTGGGTTGCGTTTTTCAAATACATATATATACATATAGATATGTATACATATGGAGAGTGAGAGAGAGAGAAAAATGGAGACTGCTAGAAACTTTTCCAAGTCTCTTTTCTTTTCAAGTAAAAAAAAAATTCTAAAGCAAACAGTCTCCTCCCTGCCATGTGTAAGACTTGACTGCTGTCCTCGGCCTAGCCTGACCTTATGAGCTCTCTGGGGCTTTTTTAACATCCTCTCTTAAGACTCTGGTAGGTGAAGCAGCTCTTTCCCAGAGACTAGAGAAGACACAGGGTTAATCTATCAAGGTGGCCCTGTGGTAATCTGCGGAGCAGGAGTGGGCACGTGCCCATGCAGAGGCTTGGCAAGTACATCCCTGACCCTGATGATGGTGCATCCAAGCATAGACATCAATGGAGCCTTTCCCCAGTTCTTGGGAGCTGAAAGACATGTGAAAGCCACATCAAGTGAACTGGGACCGTGGTATTTCAACCCAGCCTTGCTCATCATGGTCATGTTATGTGAGTATGGGAGTGAGGGGATGCTAGCCCTTCTGGCTAGGGTGGGAGAAATAGGTGGGACTCATGCTGATTCTGTTCAAAACCAGCTTCCTTCTGGACATCTGCTGTCAAGTCTTACAAAGATAAGACAGTAACCACATGTTGTTACACCAAAAGTCACTGGGTGGTCCCCAGAAAACCATGAAAGATTCCTCCATGTTAGGATCACATAGTTAAAAGAAACGGCATCATACCCTATCATTTTCCTTCTCCCTCTCCCTTTTGTCACCCAGAACTGGCAGAAATAAATAGAAGGGAGATGTATTTAAAAATGAATTTGTGAAACCAACCCCTGGCAAACACATGAGAATAAAATCCTGTGTCCGGTCCTGGAGCTGGCAGTTTAAAAAGAAAACTTGGAGAAAGCTCAGAGAAGAGCTGCCAGAAAGATTTATAGCCTGGCAAACATGCTTAGCAGTGAGAGGGGAAAAGAGAGATGGCGTATGGGCTAACAGGTTAATAAGTGATTAGGGGACTTATGGAGTGAAAAACTCCGATATTAAATGGATCTTTGATCTAGCAGCCAGAGTCATGAGAGATTCCATGGGCTGCAATGTGGAAATCAGCAAAGCCCGCAGAGGAAATATTCAGCATGTTTCTGTGCAGAAGAGTAATGCAGTGCTGGGAGAGCTGCACCCCAAGGGACAGGGTGGATTTACCATCGTTTGGAGCCATGGGATGACACCCCTTGCTTCAGCCCAAACGAACATGAAATATTACATCCCATGTTAAGCACAGGGCCAGATAAACTGGTGAGAGAGATGTCTTCCAGATCATCAGCCTGAAAGGTCTTCTGGGAAGTAACCCTCACCACCCTGGTGTCCCGGTGTCCTGGCTATGTGACTTCTCCAATGCTGGAGCAAAGTTGCTTTCTATGAGTATGCAGGAAAGGGATTTTTGAATATGTGAACAGAGGAAAGAGATCGAGAGTCCCTGGGTGATGCCTCCGTCCCTAGTAGGTCACAGCTGGATCTCGCCAGCCCACCAGCATGGCTAATCAAACCTTAGGAAGCTTCACAAACATTTGTCAGGCACAGAGGCCAAGTGAGAGGCTGCAAAGAGATAAACATGTTAAGCCTTCCTGGTAGCTGCTAAACATGGTTAAGCGTGAGCTCCTTGGCTCAGAGAGGAAGGACCTCAGGCATTGTTCAAGCAAGGTGGGTCCTGTGCTGGCATGGTGGAAGTCTTTGGCCTCATGTAGTGATTTGCATGGGTTTGGGGCCCTGCTAAAGGAAATGAGAGTTGTCTTTCAGCTCCGGGGGACTGATGTAGAGAAAGAAGTTAGCAGGCTCAAGGTGAATGCTTCAACAAGGGAGTTTTCAAGCATTTAGTCACATATAGAAGACAGTGAGCTTTTGCTGCTTTTTCTGTCCTGTGAGAGAGCTTTCGCTAAGTGGACATGATAACGTTTTCATTAGATCTCATTCTTTATAAAGGTCATGCTACAAAGGACGGTAGCTACCCCAGACTCACCTCTCACATGTCCATCAAGTTCTGGAGAGAGCCTTCCATCCTTAGGAAGCCTTTAAGTCCGGCATGGTTGCAAAGCTTGCTCAGCCTTTAAGAAGAACGTGAGAAATTCCAGGGGCATTCCAGAAAAGGTGGCTCATGTGGAGCCAGGTTAGCCAGGTTTTGACCCCAGGATTTGACTATACATAAGCATGTGGGAAAGAACTCTTTGTATTGTGGAAATAAAGTCTGGAGTTTGTTTTGAGATCTCTATGTTCTTCCCTCTCCCCAGTTCTCTGTATTGGTCTCTAAAGACAAATCACCCAGCAGTGGGGGGGTTTCTGCAGATAATGACTGAGACCCAGAAATGTGTTCCAACTCAGTGTACATAACTGGAAAGAGATGTAGAGACTGGACCAAGCTGGAGTATAACGGCAGGTGTCATCCTTCCCATATTCTCCTCAGTATAAGGGAACAACCTGTCAAAACCACTAACTGATGGATGCTTTTGAAAACCTGACCTAGCGGCAAAATATCCCTGCTTTGCTGTGGAGCTTTCCTGTCCCCAATGAGGACACTTTTTGTCTAAGCTCCCCTCCTTTCTCTAATGCTCCTCCTCTCCTCTTAGGCAGTTCATGTTCCATGTGACTAGAAACTGGAATGATTAAAAAGGGAGCTCTGATTGTAATAAAACAAATAGGCAGAGTTTGGTTTGTTTTCCCTGAAAGAAGATCCGGTGGTTGGTCATTCTTTAGAGACTTACAGTTTGGACGACCTGTCAGTGTGTCCAGGGCAGAGGAAGGCACGTGACAATGGATTCAGGGACTGTGACCATGGGACCGTGAGAGGATACACAGTTGACTGATCCCAACAGCCTGTTTTGCCTTTCTCCAGAGCTGATGAAGAGCCCCCAGTGATAATTAAGCAACAAGTATCAAAGACGCATTTTAAAATATTTTACCAAATTGTTTTTTCCTTACTGTTGGCTCAGGTAAAATTTTACGCTAGATCCATATGTATAGGTGTTCATGGTCTTTCACTCAACCAAACAACCCAGCTGCTGAACTGGGACATATCCCAGAACTGCCAGAACTGGCCAGCAGAAAGTCCTGTATTTAACCATTTCCTCAGAGCCACAGCACCTATAGGATAGGTTTCTCTTCCCCCAGTTCAGCAGTAAAAATCAGGCTTCTATCCTGGGCTGAGCACCTCTGGAAGCAGTTCGTCCTCCCTGAAGTTATCTAAAGAAAATGAAACACTTGCTTTGCATTTGAGTTGCTAAAAAAGGTGGCATCTGACTTCAGGTGGCTGAAGTGTAAATAATCCCACATCTACATACATAGATGTATGCATTATTGAGTGCATAAGTTTGACGATGGTTATAATTACATCACATTTAGGACATCTTCTGGACACCAGAGTTGTGCCCTAAATTTCCAAGATAAGGTACCTCACCTTGGCCCTCCATTTCCATGTCTAGACATCAGGTTCAAAAATGCTGAGAACATCTGGGTCTCACAGAGGCCACGCAAAAGTGAAGAGAACAAGGGCTGCTTATCACAAAAAGGAGGTGAATTAAAGTAATGCTTTTAAAAAGTGGGGACAAATCTGAAAGAGACAATCTGTCTCCCTTTCTGACGATAAGGGAAGGCTCAGCCAGGGGAAAAAAAAAAAAAGTGACAAATTCCATCTTGGTGAAAAGAAATTAATGTTTTGTTCTCGTGAGACACTGGGATTCTTTGCCACAGGAAGACTGGAATGCCAAAAGGTGAAGGTTGAAGCCATTGCTTAGTTATGAGCAGTTGGGAATTTTCCCAGTAGAGAGGGAGGAAAGGGCTGGACAGACCATCCAGCAGCTCTCTGCTTTGTATCTCATGACCTTCTTCTGAAACACTGGTGTAAATCATCACCAGAGACAACCTCATGTTCAAATGGACTAGGAGTTCCCTGTGTCACCCTAATTTCAGCA
>NW_010390259.1:46652-51828 GCF_000710305.1 Buceros rhinoceros silvestris | reverse complement strand
CAGGAGGCAAGTACAGATGACCTGTCAGGCAGACACAGGGAGAAAAGCTCTGTAAGAGACTTTCAGACGCCCCTGTTCTGTCCACCCCATACTCACCACTTTTTTTTATTGTCACCAGTTCCTAAAGCTGGGATTGTGTTCCCAGAGCATGAAGGCAAGTGAAAAAGGGCAATTCCTCCCATAATGCTGCGAGACAAAGCTGACATCAATAGAAAACTTGGCGTGGATTTTCAAGGAGCTCCAGAAATAGCAGACATGCTGTCATTGAAATGTAAGAGGAGGAGGGCAGAGCAAAAATACATAGGTTTTATGGGGATTTGGAAGATTAGAAGAACAAATAAGTAACACAATGACTGGATATTGACTCAAAGAATACTTAAACTAGATTTGACTGGCAAACAGTCCCAGTCTCTATTTGCCAACTGCTTGGAACTGTTTGAGCAATGACCTTGAAAAGCACACAGCAGATTCAGAGACCGGGAAGCCAGAAGCTGCATTGCACTGGTCCGATCCGATCCTCTGTACGACAGCGTCCCTCCCATGTCACATAGTCTCAACTCTGCTAACGTGTTTAAGCCAGAAAAAGTGGCTCAGCCACTTTAGGATACTAAACCGGTTTAAAGAATTAAGTCCTCTTAAACCTTGAAAGCAGTTTAGCAGATCAGGCTGCTTTTAAGACACTAAATTCTTAAACCATCTTAACTCTGATGGAGGAGCTGAGAGCTTAGTACACTAGAGTCATGCCAACTTAACAGTTTAAACTCTTCAGACGTTTTTCACATTACAAGCCAAATTCAGGATCAAGTGTAGTGCCTACATTCTTGCCTGGTGTCAGTTCAGATGTTCAGCACCCAACCGCATTACTCCACACCAGGTTCAGAGACTCGGGGCTTGAGAGACATTTCTGCTTTAGCTCATTGCCTGCTTTGCCAAATCACTTGACTCATCTTCCAAGAGCTTTTGTTCGTATCAGTTAGTCTTAATCTTTAAAGTTTATCTCTCTCTGCAGATGGTTTTGATGTGGTGTAGGAGTGCTTTGGGTAAGGTTTTTTAAGTTCAACTCATGTTGAAATTTTTGGATGATATATACACATATAAGATCATATCCAGATCAGCTGTAAAATCCTAAGACCTGACCTCAAAACATTTCAAAAGAAGGCTCCTGCTATGTTTTTGCAACAGGAGCAGCATATAAAGAATTAGGTTTTCAGAATGGAATGAGAGGATGGAGTAATTAGAAAATCAGTTTGATCCTTTAGCAAACACCAGTCCAGCAAACTCACCTTTCCACAGAAAGTTTTATGACTGGTCACAAAGTACCTTTCCCCTGGATATTCAGGGTCCATATTTACAGCATAAATGCTGGCCTTTCTTATGCAGAGGTGGGGACATGCAAAAGAACATCAAATCCAATTTTTCCTATAGAAATGGGTTCACCCAGGATAAGAAAACCTCCTGTGATTTAGTGGACTATGATGACTCCTAAAAGAGTAGGAGTTTTTCTGTGGTACAGAAAAAAAATTGTAGTTTACTAAACAGGTAATCTATAGGAACACTGAATGCACAAAAAGGTTTGTATGACATTTTGGTGGTCTCCATGTTGTCTGTGTGCTGGAACATGTCCAGAGAAGAGCAATGAAGCTGGTGAAGGTTCTAGAAAACAAGTCCTGGGGGAAATGGCTGGGAACTGGAGTTGTTCAGCCTGGAGAAAGGGAGGCTGAGAGACTTTATCACACTCTACAACTCCCTGGAAGGATGCTGTAATGAGGTGGGGATTGGTCTGCTCTCCCAAGTAACAAGCAATAGGACAAGAGAAATGCCTCAAGTTGCACCAGGGGAGGTTTAGGTTGGATATCAAGAAAAATTTCTTTACAGAAAGGGTTGACAAGCCCTGGAACAGGCTGCCCACAGAATTGGTGGAGTCATCATCCCTGTAAGTGTTTGAGAGATGTAGACTGATGCTAAGGGACATGGCTTAGTGGTTACCTGGCAGTGCTGGGTTAATGGTTGGACTTGATGATCTTAAAGGTTTCTTCCAACCAAAATGATTATACCAATGTGATTATATGATTTGAGGGGGAGAGAGGGGGACTCTCTGAAAGAGGGTCTCAGAATAGAAGTGTACTGAAGCTAGATTTAAACTGGGGCATGCAAAACCATGGCTGGACAAATCTGGACCACGTGGTTTGGAGACAGGTTAGTGTGTGCATCAGTCTTCGCTGTAACTCCGTGCCATCGTTTCCACAGGAAGGAAACCAGGCATGTGGGCCAGAAGGGAGCCCACAGTGTTCTCAGGATGGACCATCAAGGAACAAGGATCCATGTGTTTATTCCTCACTCAAAGTGTCCCAGAGTATCCCACACATATACACTGCGGATGGTGTCAAGACCACCCTCAGGAAATGTTTCACTGTTGAAGGGTCTTTTGGCTTAAGATCAAATGAAGGATGGTTTTCTCCAGGCTAGTAGTGAGTCCCTCAGATGATATATGTTGTGGTCATCTACAGCGTGGCTCAGCCCTAGACCATATTTTCAGCTTGTTCCTGCCACATTGGGGCCAGTGGTATAGAGCTGGCGACCTGGCTGTCCAATTCTTTGACTCATGCTTTGCAGATTTGTTTAAGACAAAAGCTAAAGCAAGTCACAGTTAAAAGCAGTTTTGTTTTCTTGAGGTAACAGGTTTGTTCTGTACAAACAGTATCTCTTATCTAATAGCCCTAGAAAGGCATGTAGCGTCAAGCTGATACTGTCTTCATGCTTGGCTTATTTTTGCATTTCAGCCCTGAGATATGCAGGCAACCTGCCATCAGCTGTAAAACCACAAACCCCGATCTGTGATGGGGACTGATAAGAGAAAATATATGAAAACAAACTCCTTAGAGTTTGACTCCTTTCCAGGAGGCTCTGGACTGAGATCTGGCATTTGAAACTGATTGTTCATGCATAAGAAGCAGGGTTTTTATGTTTCCTTTTTAAGTCTGCAGAAAGGCTAAAAGGCAAGTGAGTGAGTCGGGGGGAAATCAACATGATGTTATTAAGCTACCATCATGACATTAGCAAGTGTGACATCCAGTAGAACAACGGCTTTGACCTACGCAGCCTCCTGTGTTCCTCGGAGCTTTCTCCCCATTTCCAAATGAGAGGAAACATCATGTCAGCAGGTTAATGTGATTCGCAGGGACAGAAAGCAGAACACAAAGCTGTCAGTTTCCACTCTGCTGGGCTGTTTATCAGTCCATCTTTCCCTTGCTTGTTTAGTCTAAACAGCCACTTACTGATCCTAAACTTCAGAGTCTTCAAGTTTTTTCAGGCTTCCTGCTCCCAAATAATACTTTGCTTGTTTAATATAGGAATTAGACAGCATTCCTTATAAATAGGTACTTGCTTGTGATGCTGTCTGTTTAGTAACATTTCAAGACCAAGAGAAATCACCCAGCACGCCTGTAGTACCCATGTGTGGACATGGTGTAATGGTGTGCAAGCTCCAGGCCCAGAAGCAACATCTACCTGCCTACTTCCTTCATGTTGTTTGTCTGCTCTTCCTCACAGGATTTCTGCCTAAAGACAGAACCAAGAGAATAGAAGAGCTCCTCTGGGTCTGCCTGAGTCAGAAAGTATAGACAGCAGCTACTGCTGCTACTGATGCATGAAATCTGCTGCCCAGAAGGAAGCCTTTGTAGCTGTTACTTAGCCTGCCTCCATCTCAAAACACCAGATTCCCTGCAACTTGAGCTAAGAGGGTATTTCACCACCTGCTTGCAGAGCAGGGCCTGAGAAACACTCCCAAGCTGTTGTGCTGCTACCTCCAAGCAGCCAGCACCACCCCCACACTCTCCCCTGCCTAAAAAACACTACTCAGTCCTTGCATTTCTTTCTGGGATCAAGCCCCAGTCATGTGTCAGGAGCAGTTCTTACACCTTTGTTGAACTCATGACATTGACCTATCCTCATACTTTGCCTTTCCAAAGTCCTTGGGAGAAGCACCCAGCTGCAAAGCAATTTAAATGGATGGAAAGCCAACAAGTACGCTAAACGGTTTATCTGATTCTCTGGGGAATCCATCTGGAGCCAAAAGCTTTTCCCCATCTGCATAACAGCAAACACACTGCCTTCTCACCCTCATCCTCCATAAACTCTCATAATCCCCTGTCTTTCTATACAAACAAGGGCAGCAATCCTCTCTAAAGCAAAATAAACTCACCAAGGGAGAGCTTCACCTTACTGGGAACACCACCCCGGTCTTTGGTTAAAGGGCCTCCATCCAAATAAAAACTTCAAGCAGAGCTCTTGCTCCCTTTCACCATCTAGAGGAATTAAAGACTTTTGCTTTGAGGATTCTCTGGTTGCACGAAAGTATTGTGAAGATTATTAAGATCCTGAGACAACTGCACCTACCTGGCACCATTCTGGGCTATCTTTTCTGCACACCTTGAAAGCTTGAATTTTTCAGTGCACGTGGCTATCTTCTGACACAGAGGACTGATACCTTATTCCCCCCAAGCACTGCTTATAGGCATTAAGGACATGTTCTTGTCCTCCACTGCACTGAGGAGAATCAGGTATTGGCCTCCTGGCTCATGTGGCTCTGTTTGGTCGTCCTCTGTTGAACCTGCCCACTTGCAACAACTCTGAAGCAAGGAAAACATAAGCAAGAGGACCCAGAGTTGAGCTGAGGAAATCAGGGTTGAGGATAGCAACGCCTAAAATGTTGGGTTTTTTTTTTCCTTTGTGGAACATTTGTGGGAATGGCTGGAGCTGTTCAGTGCCAGTTGCAGGCCACTCTCCAGCAGGCCAAAGAAGAACAAAGAAGCCCAAGGAAGAGTCACAAAAAGAAAGCAAGCGTGTACTGACACTTCACAGAACTCTACCCCAGGCCCCTGACATTTCAGGCTTCTGGACTTCCAGAGACAGCTTCAGTGCCTTCATATTGAACAGCTCTTGATGGATTTAAAGACTAGCTGAACAGATTATTGAAGAAAAATCTTTAGCACAGAGCATCATGTAGCAAGGAATTCCCTGGGAATTCTGTATCTTCTGTTGTCTGTTGTACACTTGCATTTTAAATTTGTATTTCCAATTTTTTCCACCTTTTGAGTAACTAACTCCTCTTTTATTTGTGATGCTTTTTTAAATTAGTTTATATAGAATGATAAACTGTATTTTAATGTGAAAGTTG
>NW_010390259.1:42497-46142 GCF_000710305.1 Buceros rhinoceros silvestris | reverse complement strand
TCCTGCTGATCTCATTTAGTTTTGGTCTTCACCCTAGAATTGAAAACATCAATGCCAGGGTGTGTTAGAGGTACACTTCTGGAAAGGCAATTATCCTATAAATGCTCAGCTGTAACTTATATAATAATTATTTCTTCAACTGAAGTGCCTTTTGAAGTACTTTCCAAAAACTTACAATACCCTAACCCATAAGTATTTTGGTGCAGCAGGGAGACCAAATTCTGCACTCCATCAGAAACTGTTCTGCAGAACAGTCAGAACAGTCTGAAGTGTGCTGGCACTGGGCATAGCTGGATCTCTCACGTTAGGTGTTTGGAAATCTGTCCACGGAGACATATGCCCCGCAATGTTTACTTTTCAAATATTACTTGGAAATGATATAACGGATGACTGATCTGCATTTTGGTTGGTTGTTTTTGTTGGGTTGTTTTTTTTTTTTTATCATCTCTTGGCTGCAAGTTTCCCTGGAACTTGAGATATGTCTCTGATGAAAAAATCACTCAACATTTACGAAGAACAAAAGGCAGCAAAAGGTTACTGAGTGTGTCATGTAGTTTCACCTGAACCCCAGTGGTTTCAGTGTGTATGTGTTCTACAAGCATCTTGTCCGAGTTAAAAGCAGACTGCTTGTTAAACCAAAACTAATTCTTGTGATGCTGGTCATCTGCATTAGCTGGTTAAATAACTTCTCTCTAACACAGCTGTTAATTGAGGGGAGAAAGGTATGGGCTGAGAATCAGCAGACTGGGGGGTCAGTAATCTTTGGCAGTTCAAGTAATCTTGGAAGAACTCCCCTCATTTCCCTGGAGCCCTTCCTTTCTCTGAAACTTTCTTCAAGCCAGGGATTTGTTCTGCCTTGTTCTTGCACAGCCCACGGTACAGGGAGTCCTCAGCTGTCATTGGGATCCATTGTAGGCACCGACTTGATTTAGAAATGGTATTGGTCTGCAGCGTTTGGATGAACGACATTGGTGAAGAGCAGCCATCAGGAGACGCTGAACAGCTGGAACAAAAGTAAAGAGTCTGGTATTTTGAGAAAAAGCCTTTTAAAAGCCCATGTGGGCTGAGGATTCAGAAAATAGTCACAGAGGGGCAAATTCACCCTTGGCAAAATCCCAGCCTGGGGTCACATTGGAGGTAAGCGTGCTTCCCTTCTATCAGAGGGATTTGCAAGCAGAAAGAATTTTAACAAGGTCTCCAGACGTGACTAAAGACCCTGTTTGTTTTAGATCAAACTCCCTCCACCCCACAGCTCTGAGTATATCTCTTGTTCATAAAATATCACAAGCTCGGATACGTGTTTGTTTTCAGCGGTGACTCCTCCCTCCCGCTCAGCCTGGTTCACCTGTTAAAAGCTCTTGAGAAATTGTACCCACAGCATTCCTGTCCCTCTAACACTGGTGTATGGTGTAAGCCAGCAAGCTGCTTCTCCTCAGGCTGTGGAAAAATGATGACTTTCAGGCCTCCCTTCATCTGAATCACACTGACTCCTTTCCAGTGCCAGCTCTGTTCACACACCTCAAAACACCGAAAAAAATATGTCAGAAATTAAATAATAACAATGATAATGAAGATGATGATGATGATGATGATGATGATAATAGCCTTTGAGTCTGCTGTTGTAACTCCCACAGCTCCTTCTGTTGGAGGGAATCTTATTTCATGGGCTCAAATGGAGGAGTCACAACCAATTCAATTACTCAAGAGTAATATCCTTCATAAAGAGGAGCCCTACCGCTGTTTCTTTGGAGGGTTCCCCTTTTCTGCTCCAAGCAGCTGTGTTGGTATTTAGACACAGGATACCAGCTCAGCCTCTACTTCCAGCTAAACCTCAACTCATATCCTGCAGGCTTTATAAGTCCCCAGATGGTCCATAATGCTCGTGTAGTACTTAGCCAGCCAAACAAGTGCTTGCTGCTTATCTGGTGTATAACTCTCTGGAATGCGTGTGTGGGGAGAATGAGAAAAAATGCCAGATCATCTTCCCACAGAACATTTCCTTTCTTGTCCTCAGCCTCTCCTCTCTAAGCCCAGACAGAAACAAAACACCAGCTAGGGAATCGGCCACATTTGCGTTGCAATGGACTTGATCCTCACATCTTTTCAGAAGCAGCCTGGTGTATTGTGTCCGTGAACCTTTGATGCCAGGGCATTTATGATGATCTCTGAGCGCGTGACAACCCATTTAGCTGTAGCTTAAATGACAGCACCAGATGGAAGCTAGTAGCAAAACATGTCCAAAGCCAGCCATTTTCAAAATAATGGAAATTGAAAGGACTCCTGCTAGCAGGAAGGAGGACAGAAATGTAACAATAAAGAAAGAAGTTACGGTCCGCCATACTGCTGACATTCAGTAATCTTTGTGAGGGTCTTTTGCTAGACCACCATTCGGTCTCAGCTCTAGTTTGGCTCTTCCTTCGCCATGTGAAGAGTCACAATTTTAGCTCCTGAAGTCCCTGGTTCAGTCCTTGAGATTGGTCAGCAGACATGTCCACAGTGAAGGAAATGTTCTGGGCAATGGATAAACCGGGGATACATATGATGAGTAAGAAGATAACTAAAGGTGTCTCCAAGTCCAGCATACTCTGCTCTCCCAGGAGAGACCTGGGCTTCCCTGCTTGTTTGTGTTCTTGATTTAATCAGTATGGGCAACATTTTTTGATCCCCATCCTAATACTGGGCAAATGAGGCATTCATTTATTTTGCCAGTGCTGATCTGTTCTGATATTCAGCTACCCTGGAGGCCAGGAGAACACACGGAGACACAGATGGAGGTTTTCATTTCAGATTCACAGCTTCAGAGATTCTGCTTTAATACAGGAAAGGAATCTTCTGTTTAGTGTGAAAAACACTAAATAGTAAATGTTGCTGTTGTTGCTCAGTTTTTTGTTTTCATGAATAACTGCTGAATTCAGAAAGTGCTGGTCTTGAACGTCACTTGTGGCTGGGCAAGTGGGGCAAGCAGTGCATGCACCTTGGGAGAAGAAGATTGTCAAACCCCTCAATTCTTTGTTTTGATACACCTAAATAAAGAGACAAGGTCAATAACTTTGGCTGGGTTCCAGAGACAGCGTTACATTCCTGAGTAGGAACTCTGGACACTAAAGAGCATGACACCAATTAATAAAACACACAAAGGCATTAAACAAAGGACAGCAATGGCAAAAAAGCAGTTTCCTGTTCTCTTGTGATGGCGACAATGTACGACACTCATGATGGCAGGTGGCCATCCCTAGCCTCATTACCGGGTATTAAATAAACAAACGGAAGTATATTCAGCCTTCTACTTCTCAGTGGGAGCTCCCAAGATTCTTTCTAACTTTATCTTTTGTGATTAAGACCTTACATAATAGGGACTGTAGACAAGGGTAAGGTGGAACTGAAGATGAGTCACAAAAAGATCATTGAAAAATTTCAGTTTCTTTTTCCCAGTGTTTTCAGAGGACTTTAGAGCATACTGACCTGATACAGAACACTGAAACCTTCAACTGCAGATCAGCCAAGGTATTTAGTCACCTAGTTCTCATTTCAATCAGTGTGTGAGTTTCCCTGGGTTTTGCTACCTAGAGCCTGAATGACGGTATGACAACCGTCTATCTTCCGCTGTTGTTAATTGTTCCCTGATGGCTGAATGGGTGCATTGAA
>NW_010390259.1:42090-42370 GCF_000710305.1 Buceros rhinoceros silvestris | reverse complement strand
TGTATTCAAAATATATCACATTGTCATGATGTTTCCATCTTTTGTCGCAACTTTTTCCTAGTGCCTGCTGAGTGTTTACGTATGGTCATTTATCTTCCACATAACATGATCCATACCTAAGACATCAGACAACCGAGCTGGCCAATGAGTGCTCAGTCCTAGAAACACAGCACTCACCTAAAAATACGAGGCTTGCACTACCATGCAGCAATCCTTTTGCCATGTTCTGCTGTAATGCTTTGGGAAAGGCTTATTACTTCTCTGTTTCTCCTGAAAAGAT
>NW_010390259.1:40159-41918 GCF_000710305.1 Buceros rhinoceros silvestris | reverse complement strand
GGGTGGAGCAGAGAGGCAAAAAGCATGACATTAAAATTCAGATGCCAAGTTCAGTAGCATGAATCAAAATTGTCTTAACCTCTGAGGTCAGGAGGTCACCAGATGGAAGTGGAAAATCACCACCAGTAAATTGCTGTGGGTTGGAGTGATGAATGGTAGTTAGTACCAGTGAATTTCAGAAGAATCTCAGCTGTAGGGAGACAGGGCATCTTGGAACAAGGCTGAACAATTCCTGATTGTGTTTTCTTCCTTCTTTAGTCTGTCTTGTGCTCCTTCTGCTTCCATAGATTTCTCAGTTTAGGCAGTGAAAGATTAAACCTTTGTGGGAAAGTCTTGTCGTACATAATAGGGGTGAAAGCAGTGAGATTCCATAGGGATTGAGTGGTATTGTAAGAAAATTGCTTTCAGATCCTATGGATGCCAAGAGGGAGGGAAAGTGCCCCAGTACTTGAGATTTGCAAAGCTGACTGGAACACAAGGGGGTTCCATTGCCCTACTAAGCTAAGATCACAGTCACTCATGTCAAACTACAGCCCAGTCCAGCAGCAGGTACCCTGTACCATGTGTGTTCTGCTGTTTGAGCCCAAGCTGTAAACAGTCCAAGTTGGGAAGGTGTGGAGCTGATCTTTCTCTCCCAGTCTATCTTTCTCTCTCAGGGTGAACCCAGGCACATTTTGTCTGGGTTCCCCGTTGCCCTACCATCATTCATCCATCCGCGGCTGCATTCATCAGCTTACAGACTTGCGGAGTGTTGTTGCTGCTCAGCAACCATCTAGAATAATGGGTTCCTACCGTGTTCATAGGATGTAAAGTAGTGAAGTAATACAAATTAATAAACGTCTATACGAGTGGATAAAAGATGTGTCCAAATCACTTTGGCTAGTCCAAAATTCTAGGGTGGGGAAGGCTTCAGGTTGAAAAGGTTGGACCACACCACAAAATGCTCCAGTGATGATACAATTCTCTACCACACTTTACGGGACGTTTGAATATAAGCCCCTACTATTAAATTCAGTTTGAGGTTTCCATAGCAGAAAGGGGCCAGCTTGCATTTCAGATGTAATTTCTGTAGGGGAAGCTGGACAAAAAGCAGAAAGTTGGCAGTGAAAAGTACCAGGCTCCTTTATCCTTGCATCTACCCCTCTCCAACTTCTTTGGCTAACCCCCAAACCATGGCAAGAGCTGAACACTGCTTTTCATTGAGTGACATACCTGGCTCTAGAAGAACACACCCTTGTGGAATTGGTACCCGGGCCACATTTCCATTCCCTCTGCACAACAATTTTCTTCAATGCCTTCCAAACTAAAACAAAACCCAGAGGACTTGCTACCATGTTCCACTCATTATATCGGTTTTATAAGAGTATGGAGTTTTCTTGCACGATCGCAGGATGGATTTGACCCTGAAACTTAAAATACAGTGAGAAAACACAACAGATAGAGAATCTTTTATTTTTCTCAATTGTTTTTTTTTGGTGGTTTTGGTTTGTTTCTTGAATATTTACCATTTCACCTCAAACCAATTCACAATCATTTTGTGTCCTTTTTCAGGAACGAGTTCAGCCTTCAGAGCTAGAACAGCAGTGGGAAAATCAGACATCTCAGACTCTCTCTGTGGAAAACACACAGGATCATCGCAAACAAGACTGACAGGCACTTCCAAAACTCACTCACATGGGGAAACTCTCTCCAGTGCAGAATGGTTATATGTGTACCATTTCTAATCCCTTCTTCCAGCTTTTAGGGCTTGTGATTCCTG
>NW_010390259.1:17314-40083 GCF_000710305.1 Buceros rhinoceros silvestris | reverse complement strand
TGCATCTCCCCATGTGATGGGCACATCACTGCAGTGTTGCCAATGCTGTTTGTCTCAGTTTTAACCCATTGCCTCTCACCTTGTCTGCGTTGATAGGCAAAACAAGTTGCTTCTTTTTCTTTGCAGCTTTATGTGTGCATGAAGACATTTATCATAGATCACTTCAGTTTCTCTTCTCTAGACTAAACAACTCTACTTCTTTCAATCTTTCTTTCTAAGTTGGGTTTTCAATCATTCCTGTTACTTTCCAGATGTTCTACATCTTTCCTGAAAAGTAACCAAAACTGCACACAGTACAGAAATTAAGTCCCTACCTAACGGCAAAAAGAGTGGAAGAATTGCTTCACACTTACAGGCAGTTCTCCCACTTATCCATAACATTATGGTGCCTGTTTCTTTCCCAACACCACGACTGTGACGGATTATGCCCAATATCAAACCTGCTCTAGGCAATCCTGCTTCATCCTCTGGCAACTCTACCGGTCATTCTGCTTAAGGGCAACATACTGCATGCTTCTGCATTGAAATGCATCTTCATTTCCCTTGACTCAATTCCCTCTGATGCAAATAGAAAGAACACACTCTGTGCTTAGATTACAATGTGAAACGAGGCTGTGATGCATCTTCTGTGTAAGTGTTCTGCGCAAAATACATGCTACTTAGATTGCATCCTTTACCAATTGGACATTAGAGGAGTATTTAGAGACATAGGTAAGAAAACCATGTTCTTGACCAGGATACAACACTGCTGTTTCATGGCACTTCATCCTGCTATCCTCCTTGTGAACTTCATAAGTCTGATCCAGCCATAGGGAAACTGAGAGTCCCTAGGGACAGAAGGAAATTGCTTTCAGGTCTTATGGGCTGCAAGAGGGACTAAAATAATCCCTTGACCTAGTTGATAGAATCTCTCTAGTAAATCCATGAAACGTATGTCTCAGAGGACATCTACTGAGACCACAAATTTTGAAAACAAACACATAGTTCCACATAGGGATTCTGTTGCTTTTGCCACATCCCACGCTACATAAAGGGCTTTGAGATCCCTGGGTAGGAAGTTGAAGTGGGAAACCAAGAAGTTCTCTTATTCCTTCAGCTGGCTGAAGGCCTGGATTTCAGTTGAAAGGTTTTTATGGTGCATGTACTGCATAGTACATTTGTTTTTCAGGGGTGGGGTAGGTTATTCCAAGCTCCCACATGAGTAGAAGACAGGAGTAGGAAAAAACAGAGGCAGCTGGTTTGCTTCCCTAAGCTGGCACTCCTAACAAACAGCTGTGTTTGCACAAAGCTTCAATAGGCACATGAATGGGGAACAGTATAGCTGGAAAGGCATCCTATCAATACTACCTACCAGCTCCATCATGGGTTAAAGAGTCCAGCAAGCTCCATTGCTCCTCCTCCTTCTCTCTCCCCCTAAGAGTCTTGTAATGTGTTTCACAGAAAGTACCTTTTCTCTTCCTTTTGGTGTAATATTAATCTTGGGGAGAAGAGAGGAGGGGTTGGGGGAAGGGACATAGCGTTTTGAGGTTCATATTCCCCTTGCAGTTAATCTCTTTAACAAACTCCTTCAACAAATGAAAGGTCTAACAGGAGGCAGAGTCATTAAAATGAATTAAAATGCATCCAGGAGAGATTAGCAATGAAGCCACTCACCAGACAATGCTCCTTTTCTTCTCCTTGTGGACTGCTAGGAAATATCCCAGATTACAGAACAAAAGGGTTTACAGTTGAAAATGCTGATCCTTGAAAGATGCACCATGCTCTTCTCTCTCCTCCACTCCTTACTCTACACAAGCAGGTCTGCAGCCAAGGGATCCAAGCATAATCTCCTCAAGGGGAGGGTCAGAGGGATTGGCTTTAAGTACCCTTGAGCCTGCAAACCGTCACACACCATGAGGACGTGTCAGAGGACAGTGACTGCAGGCCCAGCAATGCAGGAGAGCATCCTTCATGCTGGTGTGGTGAGACAGCCAAACGCATTCATTCCCCCTGGGTATCAGAGGAGTTTCAACCAGGTCTGAGGGATAAAGTAGGAGAGAATGTCACAGGAGGAGGGCCAGGATAGGGTCAAGAGTGAATGTCATCAAACACATGCAGCAGGTGAAAATTTGGTGGGGGAAAATGAAGGCAGAGAAGGAACAAGAGTAGTCACCAGTGCCCTGGTGGCAAGGGGGGAATAGACAATGGTAAGGAGAAATGCAGACATAGGGAGAGAAATTAACTGGATTTTGAAAGCAGGTTTTCCTAACCCATCATGGAGAGGGTCCTCGAAGGCAAAGTTTCCATACGTGACAATGCTAACAAAAACATGTCATGCCTGGATGATGTTTTCTTTGAGCTCCTGTTGAAGGAAGAGCCATATGACCAGGCATGGGAGTGGGGTCTGTGTTCTCAGGCGTAAGTCAGTCAGCCTGTGATCCACGTGTGCACCTTACCATGAACAGCAATAGAGAAAAGACAAAATCCAATGGGCTATAAGCTGCTCAGCATGGTTCGGTCCTTCACTGAAAGTGTTGAGAGGTCAGGAAATCAGCAGGAGGTTGAAAACAACTCTTCTAAGTGAAGGATAAGACAACAAATAAATAAAAACTGTATGGCTAGAGGGAAAGAAATCAGATTTTAAAATCTCTGAAGGTTTTTCAAGTATTGTTTTCACTGTGGAGGGGAAAAACATAAGACTCCCTCCACCACTGCTGTATCTCAATTCTTTCAGATGTCTTCTGTTTTTCTTCCCAGTGGGAAAAGTGTGCAGAAGTTCCCCAAACTGCCACATACCATATCTGCAGTTTCTGACACCAAAGGAAAACAACTTTCTACTTTCTAAGGTGGCAAAACATTTACTTTGAAACACAGTAAGGAAAATGTGTTTTGTTTTGAACAGTTGATTTCAGTTGATAGAGCCTCAGTTTCCCACAGATCTGCCTAGAAAGCTTCTGTATCTCGGGTCAAGGTTATTGGGGAACAAAGATTCCCATCTGCAGCTGGAAACTCTGCAAAACTTCCAGGGAAATAAAAAGCCATAATAAGCTACTCCACTGACATGAATGAAACTCTCAGCTATGTCAGCTGAGACTATATCCCAAAGTTTGCTGATGACAGAAAAACAATGAGGTAGTGAATTGATGAGGGACCCATTTCACTTGTGGTCTGCAGAGTTACTATATCAAAACATGTCCGGCGGAGTTTAATAGTGTCAGCATTTAATGTTCAGTATAATGTCATTCTTACAGACCAAGACCGACACTTCCCATAGGTAATTAATCTTTTACAAGAAATTTAGCCATCGTAAGCGAAAGTAGATGAAATGTATTAATGGGGGGAAAGGCTAGGGGCAAATGATGCATGGAGAAACATTTCTCTGCATTAGTCCCACAGAATTACAAGTGAATTACAGCTGATAGATTTAGGACAGTTCCTGTTGAGTAATTGTATTCCACGAGGGTTTTCAATACAATGTGATATTCATTTTCACTTTATACAGTAGAGACAATAATGACTACAGGTGCACAGGCTGTCTTGCTGGGAGGAATAAAACTCTGATTGTTTAACATCTGACTTTTCTCACACAGTTACAGCCTTTAGATTTGAGTTATATTTTGTACATATCTCAGACGTGAGTTGTTCTTTTTTTTTTTACTCCAAGTGTCTAGTTCTAAAATACGCAGGCTCTGAAGACCCATTGACAAATGAAACACACTTCCCTCGTTTGATTTGTTTTTTCCTCTCTTGCACTATCAGCTTTCACTACAGAAATGCAGACAACCTCATGTTTGGGTAAAGAAATGAAACTGCCAGCTCATGCAGGATGTGTGTCTGCCAGGCCAGGCTCCCAAAACCCAAGTGCCAAAACAGGAACTTCTGTGTGTGCTTCTGAAAACCTGAACATCCCTGTAAACGTCTCTCCATTCTGCAGGAGTTTATACCATTGCTTTTTGCTTTGGCATCTGATCACAGCTCCGCCGTGTCCTTCTGGGACTTTCCTGGTCTCTCAAACAAGAATAACAACAACAAACCCAACGAGCCAAGCAAAGACAGAGTCTGAACTTTCTCCTGGAGAAGACAGTATGGCTATTCCTGGATTTTGCCTGCCAGCTGCCCTCTGTCTCAGAAATGAACTCTCCTTCCGTCTGCTCCCCAGAGACACACCAAGGTTGCTTATGACGTGACTGCAGCTAACCGCATCCACCTGCCAGGGTGACTCTGCTTCCTTATGAAGGGTCCAGTATCCGAGCTGATGGTGGGACAGGAGAGAGGCCCAGCAGATTCAAGCAAAAACTTACTGTATGGTTTTCTCTCCACCAGAAAAGCTGTAGGTTCAGTCTGACCAGGAAGTATTTGAGGTTTTTCTTACATGAAAAAAGTGCATCATTTTATTTGGTTTATATCCTATAATTCAGTTTAGAGAGAAAACTGCTTGCCCCTAAAATTGTTGCGTTTCCCTGCCACGGAACACTGAATGATTTCTTCCTTCGTACTTCATACATTAAAACACAAATTGAAACGCTAACATTTTGTATTTGCTGGGGGGAAAAAAAAGTGGGGAAAAAATCAGGTTAGGAAGAGCTTCATTTTTTTGAACAAAAAGTTGCACTTTTCTGGCAAAGTGGATATTTAGTATTTTTCAAAAGAAAATTCCCCTCCCCCCCACCAATCAAGTTCTTTAATTTAGCAAAATACTGACTTTCTGCAGATTTCTCCTTTTTAAGTGTCTTGGGGTTAACTGCCTCTGGACTTTGCTCTTCTGCATCTCTCCAGGAAGAAAATATTCCTGGCAGTTTTGCTTCTGGGCTTGTAGGGACCGGCAATAAAAGTTTCCAAATCATCTTGACGGCCTGGGAACCTAAGCTCACCATGCACCCACCGGGCTAAGTACCCAGAGTGCCTTTTTGAACATTTTGCTTGTATTCTTGTAATTCCTGCTACATTGTGTTCACATCAGCTCTGTAAGAGCTGACATGAGGGTTGATTTCATGTAATTTTGCTCTCCATCACTGTCCCTTAAGGCGCAAGTTCCCATCACAGTTTTCCCCGTGGATGAAAAAGAATGTCTCTGTGGTATGTAAGAAGAGGCATCCTCACGCTGCCAGCTGCAGCACAGCAAAAGCCCTGGTCTCACCAGCTGCCAGGTTTTCTCAAAGCTTTTAGGAACATAACATAACATCACGGGTAGCTGCGCTCCTCTTGCAGATGGGAGGCAAATCAGGACTCTGAAAGTTTCAGGAATGGCACAGGCAGACAGGCACGCACACAGTCACGCATGCACAGATACTGAGCTTCTTTAGGAAGCAAGGCTTGAAAAACAACTAGACAAACCCATGCACCCAGTATAAATCACACAACAGCTTCCAATCACACTAGGATTTCTGAACCCATTTTTAGAGCATTATGCTTAGGACCAGCATTAGCTGAGGGTCTTGTTGCTCATCTGAAACCATTAAGCTGTTCCCCTTGTGAACTCAAATCAACATCTGAACCCGCGTATCCTGAACATATGTGTCACCTTCCCCACTCTTGGGGAATGAAGTCCTCCAATGAGCGCTACGGGGATGAAATATGTGTTGCAGATGTTGAACCAGGGAAGGGCACAGAAACAAGTTTGCAGAGCTGAAACACAGCTTCCAAAACCTGTTTCCCTTTGACATTTCAGTCAGCTGTTCCACAAGTCTTTGGGGAAAAAAAAAGATTGCTGTTTCTTCCCTTCTCCTGCCTCCCCCCATTTCTAAATTTTGTATTTTTGGACAATTCTTTATTCACTTTCATCTTTCTTTATTTGTACTCTGTGCTTTAACATCTGCATACATTTTGGCAGAAATCTCCAAGGCTTAGCTTTGTCCTCACTTGTTGAAACGTGGCAACCTTAAATAGATTCACTGAGGTCTAGGCAGAGGAAGTGCTGGGCTCTTCTAAACCCTATGCACTTGTTTGTTATAACTGAAATCCATTTTTTATAAGGAATAATTCTAGTGGTCACCAAAGGAAACAACAGGGCAGGTGTGGCATGCACCCACGGCAGGAGAAGGTTCCTAAGCCAGGCAGGTGTGCCCATGCATTCAGTCCAAAAGCAGGAGTCAAACTGAAGCCATATTGAGCAGAGCAGGCTCCAGACCCCAAGCAAGTCATTAGCAGTCTTTCAACTGACTTTGAAGCAGGTCTTTGAGTCCCAGGCTATTTTAGATGGTGGAACGTGGAAAAACAACCACCACCACTTGTAAAACAAGGGGGAACAAAGCAGCGCTCGTGTGTGCCTGCCAGCCCCGTCTTCCCCAGCCCCTTGGGTGCCTGCAACTGGCCAGACTGCACCCCTTCCACACTTCACTCCTGTAATTTTCTGACCAATTTAAGCATGACCAGTAACTTCTCCTTTTACATCATTCATGAATTCCTAATTTTAGCTGCACCTTGTAAATGCAATGGAAGTGGCTGTGTGATCAAAAAGCCTTGGACTGCCTCCCAGAGCTGCTGCTCCAGTCGGGAGCAATACAGCTGACATAAAAAATGTGACCCTTTGGAATAAACCTGCAGGCACGCACCCCATCCACTCTGTACATGAGGACATACTCGCATGCACACTCACGAGAGCTAAAGCTACAAAGAAAGATGAAGGTGCAGGTATGAACCATGATCGCGCAGATGCAGCTTCCATATCCTACACATGGTTTTCAGCCTCTGTACATTTCACAGCCAGTTCTCTCTGGACGACTTCACGCTTTTCTAAACAAAGGGCATTTTAAAATAGCTCACCAGGTTGCAGTGCCCTGAAGGCTCCCCTGAATAAAAAAGACCAGGTCCAAGGCCTGATACGTATTGGAGGAACGGAGGGAAAAGGCGCTGCCTTTCCAACCTCGTGGCCCATGACACACACAGAAGCATCAGCAGCTGGTACAGGTAGCTGGAGGCTCATGTTTATTTTGGCACCTGCCAAGGTGACTTTGTTGTTGGGATCAGGGCTTGGACAGCAAACTGTGCTGGTAGGACGGCATCCAGACCAATGCAATAAGCCGTGTCTTGAGGGAAGCCAAAGGAAAAGACAAAAAAGACCACACACAACGCAGGGCGAGTGCCTGGATTTTATAGGAGAGTGTGTGGGGGTTTTCTTCCTTTCTTTTTTTCTAACTTCTTTCCTTATTTTTTTCCTTTTTGTGAAAATACTTAAGGACTTGGGAAAAGACTTGAGTCATTATGAAAATGTAATTCTATCTCACGATACAGCTGTAGTGAGCCAGGGCAGTCAGGTCTGGGGGAGTCAGCAAATCAGGCTCTCTGATTAGGAAGCAGGAAGGCCTTTGGTCAAATTTAATAAAAATAGACTTGTTATATTTGGAATATTTTATCTGAGAACATGTTGTCTCTTTAATGCTGTTTATATCTGCTTGTCAGGCAGTGGGACACTTCCCACGAGAGGGGCAGGCTCTCCAGAAGACTCTGAGCTGTGGCTGGGAGGGATCGGTGGCGGCTGTGGGCAGAAGGAACTGTTAAGATGATTTCCAGCTATCACAAAACTTTGCCCAGGCTGAGGGGAAAGGTTAGCTTTAACGCAGTGTGAATTGCATATAGTAATCTCTTTCCGTCCAGTGACATACAAGAAAAAAATTCTATTACTTGTCTCATCTGTCGGTTAAAAGCAAAGCAAAACACACTGCATGATATTTACAGGTTAGGCTTTAGACAACTGGCGAGCCTCAATCCTCCCTGGTGAATCACTGCTATTGATTTAACAAGCTTCAATGCAGTATGCAAACAGCAAATGTCAGACCAGCCAAAACCAGTGAAACCACTGGGAAATACTCAGGTCTTTGCAGTGGTGTTGTCAGCCCGTAACAATGATGGACAGAGAATCTTTGGCAGCCCAGTTCAGGGGCAAATAAGAAAAGATTTGCACAGTACTTAGCAGCTCTAAGTGACTGTCTGTGGAAAGCCAAGGAGACAGTGAGGCAATGGACTTTAAATTGTCAGTGAAAGCAATGTGATTGTTTCTGTTCATTCTTTACTGAAGAAGCTCCATCTGAAGTCACCAGTATAAAAGAAATTTAGGGCAGGTGAAGAGGAGTCAGCAGGGAACCACTGAGATGGCCAGAGGGCATGAACACAATGTTCAAGGAAGGGCTGAAGCAGGAGGTTGGGCTTGAGACTTCCTCCAGCTTCAGAGCACAGGAGCAAGACTGGTGAACATCCTCGTTTAGGAGGAATGTGTCTTCCCAGAGCCCAAAGCCCCCACTGGACAGATTGTGCTGGATTCCACTAGAGAACTGCCAAAAAGAAATTTTGGTGGCCTCATTCTGTTTTCCTTGTCTCTCATGACAGACCCTCATAGTGCCTGTATCTCCTAGGTCTCAGTCTTGTGTTTAGCCAGGAGCCATCTCTCTAGACTTGCCATCTACTCTGATCTCAAAAACTACAGCGGGCCTTGCAGAAAATTTTCTGTGGAGACTCCTTTGACTAGGACAAAACTGATCAGCAACGGCTCCACATTCCTCAGAAATCCAAGCTAAATGAGGGAAAATAATTTTTTTCATCTGATGATAGACAGTACCCACTGTAAGGAGCTATTTTACTGCCACTTTATTTTACAGCTCATGAGAAACATGATAAAGCCCTGGACGACAGAGGAATCAATTGACTTTTGAAATCTTCTTTATACAGCTACATTCGACAGCAGAAGTGTCAGACTGAAGCTCTCAGTATTTTGTCCCTCAGAGGCTTCATCACATCCAAGACTTCTCTTGGAGTGTGGGACTTTCTCTAATCTGTAGCTGTAATTGCCTGCTAGGTTAATACCGTATGTGACCAGACTGAGACGCTAACAACATTCCCATCCTTCTCTTTCCTGTCTAACTTTATCCATGTAGTCTGAAATGTCCATTACCTGAGGGTATAAAAATGGTTTCTGATAAAGCTGACTGTACCTATTTCCATCTGTTGTTGTTTCTTGAACTCAGACATTCTGCCTGTTTGGAGTTAATAGTACTTTGGCTTTACTTCCCATAAAGCACCCAAAGGACCTTGACCTTTGGCACATATACAGCTTTTCTAGCATAGACTTATGCACATGGATTATGCAGTATGTATGGAGAGGAAGTAGTTGGCTGAATCTGGCTTTGGAAGTCATGAACTCCAGAGTATGTACTGTGATCTGAAGAGACCCTAAGAATTTAGCATTTCCATCTTGTCTTGCAACATGAGTATCACCATTCTGACACAAAACACCTCCAGACTTAATCTACCCTTGGGTGAAATGAATTCTCTTATAACTGTAGCTTAGCTGAAATAATTGCGTGCTCTGCAGACACTTGACAAGATGGGGTAGATTTAATAAGCGGAGCTGCATAGACCATTCCTGTGGTTTAGCTTTAGAACCTCTCTATCAAAAACTTAGGAAATGAAGAGTTAAAAAGGAAATCCATATGTGTTTATAGCCAAATGGACTGTAATGAACGTGTGAAACGAATTACCAAGGAAAGCCGCTGGTAAATTATGATTTGAGCATCAAGGGCAGTCAAAAAACCATACTGAATGAAAAAATGCAAGACATAACGTTCAGGAGATAAGAGTTACATGTGGGTGACAGACTTGTCAGAGCCAGCATCCTTCTTCCTTCCATTGACTCATGGTTTTCTTCTTGGTTATCGCATATATCCCCTCAGAAAGAGAACAGACCACCTATGTGATGCTGAGCTCCCCCTCCACGTGCGTAGATGTGACCATACACTTATATAAGCAGAAAGCTGTGTGGTCTAGGATTTCAAGGGGGAAATAAAAGTTGGATTCAAAATCCTGAGTTTTAATCCCAGTGGTTCCCAAAGGCTCATTGCACCAAACCTGAGAAAGTCACTTGCTTCTAGCTGCAATTAAGGAATATGAGACCTTTGGGGAATCATGGTTTCTATTGAGTAGATCTTTCTTGTTTCCTTGCTTCTCTCTACAGAGGGCAATGAATGTAAAATGGGCCTATTTAGATGGTCCATCTTTATGTTTCCATTCACTTGTTTGTTTGCTTGCTTTGTCAAGTGGTCCAGGCTATAAGTAGACCCATTAAGACAGGGTTGCTCCTTAGAGCCTGAGAGTAATCTCAAAAAAATAATAAAAAGAGATTTCAAGACATGCCCAGATTCATGCACAAAATTTCTGTCTGAAGATTTGGCTGATGCTCCTTGTAAGCCAGTCCCAGATCTCACAGCCACCACAGGCATGTTTCTTTGCCCTACTTGCCTGACTCTCCTGAAGACAGAGCAGCTCACCCAAAGCCTTGGGCTCCGTGTTGTTGCTGATGGCTAAAACCTTGTGTATGTCCCAGCTAGAGCAGAGTTTTGGAATAGCTGAGCAATAAGGAATTTTCATCCCTGCAGATTATAAGGCTGCAGGCTGATGGGATCTTCTTTCCCTGATTTAACAATGTAGTCTTGTTATTCCAAGCCATACTTAACTCCAGTTTTACCTTATTTTCTTGAAACTGACGGCCTCCAGAAACATGCAGGTGGCTTGCCTGACCAACATACATTGGTGGGTTCTGTGCATGCATGCTGAGGCTCACAACATGTGAGAGTCATACTGGAGGCCAAGGTAGTGCCAGGATTGTATCTCCGGTGGAAAGGCCAATTCTTTCTCAGGGCACTCTTTTGCATCATGTGAAATAAAAATTTCTTCAAAACTTCCAGCCATGAAAGAAAGAAAGTTTTTCCAACTGAAAACACAAGAATTTTCCATTAAATGCCAGATTGTCTGATACAAAGCACTGATGGCCTTCTAGCCACAGCTGCTTCTGTTTAGTCATAGTGTGAGCAAAGAGACACTCAAATAACACATTTGCCCGGGAACAGCCCTTGCTGTAACTTGCGTTACTGCAGCTGGACTCACATCAAAACCCAATGCACCGTGTGGAAAGGAATTACCCACTGCAAAATGGTGGAATGAAAAGCACTCTTCAATATCCCCTTTCTCAATGGAGCTGAACCAGATCCGGTAACTCAACAAAATACTTGTGATGCTTTCTCTCTCTCTCCCCGCCCCCTCTCCCTCTTTCTTTCCCTCCTTCCCTCTGTTGTTCAAGCTGTATCGCAAAGATCCATCAAGCATACTAAGCTAAGAGCAATGTTACCAGAGCTCTTATCAGCCCATCCAGCTTCTCAGCTGGCCTGGCAAGACTTGTGCTGCGTCTTGTAAAACTGTGAGGATCCTGGTTAGGGGCCACATTGCACTAATTTACAGGATATAAACACATAGTGCGAGACCAGCTATGAGATACAGGGAGGATTCAGCTAAGCTTACTGCACGGACCTTGGGGTCCAGCTGGTGTCCAGACGTAACCCGGCTACATAGTTCTGAATCTGGGAAGGGATGAGTGGGGGAGCTGTGGGAGCAAAGGACTGCAGAACCCAACGCAGAAAAATTCACGGTGTGTAGCTTATTAAGAGATGAGTAAATTAAATGTTCAAGGCCCCGTTTTGCAAAACAGGTGCTTGTTTTTCTCCGTCAAAATACACGCATGAGAAAATAAATCACTGGGGACCAAAATGACAGACTTGTGAAGCAAAGGAGGGAGTTTGCTGAAACAGTTTTGCATTTTCAAGTGTGTCCAATGGTGTGCCTTATTTGGGAGATGCAGCCTGTCAAGTTCAAGTGAAATCAGATCATTGATTTTCTGCTGCAGGAAGCAAAGGAACATTTTCCGGCAGCCTGGAGAGTGGTTTGTGTGAGGATTTTTTTTAATTATTATCATTCATATTTTTACTAGCTGTTAACGTTTATGTCAAAGTACAGTGCCGTTTGTAATCCAAATAATTTATAGTATCCTTATTTATTAATTTTTCCCCTTGTTTTCGATCAGTTTGTGGGAAAAAATCCCATCTTTGGAATAACCCATCTTTGTTCAGTAGCTTGGGGTCTTCGACTTTTCTTTTGTCACCTTTAATCCTTCTCTGTCACCGATCAGCAGGCTAGAGAGCCAGCGCCCCATCAAAAACCTGTACCTCATTCTAGATGATACGTGACCTCCACTGAAAAGGTAGTTCCTGCCTCACAGAGGTTGCTATCTACCCCCACAATAAAACATGCTATATGGATGGGCATCACCAAAGCAAAGAGCACACAGAAATATTACGCCACGTGGAAAGATATTCAGGTCACCCAATTCCACAGTGCTCCTTGCTGTCCTTCACTGCTGTCACCCCTTGGAAATTGTTGGTTTGCCAAAGGTGTGTTGTCTTGACACAGTCTTCTCCCCAAGGACTACACCTGGAGCACACCAACCAGTGTGGCACACCAGCTAGTGTAGCACACCAAGCCCATCAGTGCATCAGAGGACATGAGTAATAACCTGGGGTGGTAATTTCAAGGTTGTGAAAATTATTCCTCACCAGCTGAGCTGTGGTAACTGCTTTTTCTGAGACAGTGAGGATGCTATGGCTGGTCAACATCAGGGATATTTCCCCACTGAGAGGCAACTGTGTGACAGGTTGGTCAGGGCCAGTGAATGGAAGATGCTAAAGGCCTTTTAAATGAGCAGGACATGAGGACTCCGTCTCTGCACCTGGGAGGTGAATACTAGGCAGTTTAGGGGACAGGGTACAGAGCAAAGAAGAGGAGCTGTGCCTTGAAAGCTGCATCTGAGAAGCCCTGTTGTAGTGAGTGCACTAGTTATTGGTGGAGGTTAAAAGGGGAGCGTGCCGGGAAAGAAAGAGCTAGCAAGAAGAGCAGCAAACAAGCGCGCTAATTGCAAGAGCAGCAAGGAAAATATGACAGGGAAAGGAGTCGAGGGGAAGCTGGAGGGGCCCCATCAGCTTGCTGCTGGGCCAGGTGCAAATGGTTTCAGCAGAGGCAGCTCACAGCTGTAGGGAGCAGGTGCAAGGGCAGACGGATGCTGCTCCGAACCTGGGGAGAAGGCTGTAGGCAGGAAGGAAACCAGTTTTCCCAAGCTCCAAACAACAGCACGCGAAAGCAGGAGAAGGAAGGAGAGCAGCGTTCAGACAAAGGAGAAACAGCTCTGTCACTCTCCACTTCAGGAGCATGATGGGCAGATGAAAGATGAATTTACTTCAGCCAGTCCTGTCAGATGTTTCTGAGCAGTGGGACTTATCAGCTGTCAGACCAGAAAAGAATAAGCTAAACAAAAAGCTTTCACAACCCTCATTCCCAAATCTGTGCGTCATAGTGTGCCAGGAAAAATGATTTCTGGCTTTTTCTTTTTCTTTTTTTTTTCCCCTTTTCTCTGCTACTACTGCTTTTCCCTTTCTCTCACTGGACAGCTGGAGGGAATCCAGACGGCTGCTGTTCTTGTGGCTGCACACTGAATGAAATGGGGGGAGGCTTAGAAATGGCTTTCCAAGTAGCCAAACACAATGGTGGTGAGGGGCAGTCCGTCTGTGGGGAGCAGAGGGCTTTCTCTGGACCAAAATGGCAGGGACAATGGCAGTGTGGGTATTCAGGGCTTCCTGTCTCTTGATTTTTCCACTAGCCACCTCAAAACCTTCCACTCCTCTTCCCCTGCTCCACCTAGTTTCAAGGGCCAGCCTGTTCAGACGGGTGCCACCACACAAAGCCCCGGATGTCTCTGCACTGGTGGATTCAGTTGGTGGTTCATTCTAATTAATTCCTTTTAAGCTGGAGTCTAGAGGTTATTGCCAGCCCAGATACTCTTGACTAACTCAGATGAATACCCAGGACTGGGCTGAAAGAGCAGGAGGTAAGAGGAGCTCTGCTTGACAGACCAACACTCCACTGATGCCCCAGAATCGACAAGTAGATCCACGGGACTCCTGAGGACTCTTCCAACTGACTTACCTGACAATCCAGTGTGGCATCTTCTCTGCAACAGAGGCCTGGGGCACATCACTGGGGAATAAGACCTTCGTGGACTAGTCCTTCCCTTGCATGGTTCATGTCTCAGCAGATAAAACACATACAAGCACCTCTGAACCACAGACTACTCAGCCCTTCAATCATTCCTAACTCTTCTGATGGCATTTTAAGGTGTGTCTAGGTTATTTTCTACGTTATCTCTCTTTTAGTGTCCAAGACTGTTAGTCTTTCAAGGGTTGGAAAAGCAGAAAACAGGTTATCAGCTTAAGGTAATGTTGAGACTGGCTTGAGGAGAGAAACCAAACCTCACAATCTTTATCTACCAGAGACAAAGGGTTTGTGCTTCTTTCCAGGTTGTCATGGTTTCATGGGTAAAGAGGCATCAGCTAAGCTATTATATCAGTCTCCATTAGTAGTCTTAGGTATAATAAATATGAGGGAGTATTGGAGGACATTATGTGTAAAAGAAGGGGCTAAGCTAAGCTGAATTACTCTGTGCTTGCTTCAGGCCAACTGGAAACACCCAGGTGGTTCCTTTAGCTCTGTTGGTGCCTTGTAACTTGCCATGCTCTTTGTCATTTGATTATGACCATCACATTCACCCTATGGACTTGGTCAACATCTTTCTCTCCCTTGTTTTCCTCTGCACTTTGGTTGTGTCTTCGCATCATTCCTGTCCCTGATTTGTTTCTGTCAATTCTTTAAACAGCTGCTGGGTTCTGCTCCAGAGGTGGCTGCATTCCAGCAGTGGGGAATGTGACTCCTGACATATAGGAGAGCTGGTGCCGTGCGTCAGGAGCTGTGAAGCAGAGAGATACGACACATCCAGGGTCAACTTGTCAGCGCTGTGCATCCCCAGGAGAGGTCCTAGTTTGGACATCCATTTTATTACCTTAACATGTTTCAGTCTGGTTTCTAGCAACAGTTCCTTATGTTTGTTTCCCAGCCGATAACCGACTCACTCCCTCTGAAAGTCTCAGCAGTTGCCATACACTGAATAGGCTTCACACATGAAATCTCATGCTAGAAATGACCCTCAGTCATCAGCTGCAAGCAGCACCAGGGAATGGAGCTGCTGAGCATGATACTGGTGTCAAATATCCAAGCAGCTGAGCTGCTCTTTGCTTTTCCAATGCTGTGTTAGGGAGAGTCATGCTGCATTTGCCACGCTGGGTTGGGTCTCCATTTTCAAAATATTTTCTGGGCTTCTCAGGAATCTCCCTCTGCTCCCTCACTCATTGGCAGGTGCTTCCCCATATCCCTATTCTTTCTCTTGCAGTCGGCTGGTGACAATGCCCTCCACAAAGAAGGGCACCTTGACCTATTCACTGCTGCCCCTTGTGTCCAGCAGGCTCCAGTGAGTCTGAAGCCTCCTCTGCATTTTCCCAGGATGGAAACTGGATGTTGGCTGTGCAAGAAGGCATCTGTGGTTTTGCTGTATTAATCTTTTTTCTCTGCTGTTTCGCAGACTATCTTCTGAGTTCTCATGGACCAGCAGTGATCTGTGAGCCATCAGTTGGGAGAGTCAGCGGTAGAGAATATAGGCTATGTCTCAGTTTCCCACATGCCTCATCTGCTTCCCTCCAGGAGTTGTATGGCCATTTCCATGAATAAACATCCCCACTCCACTGAAAGATCAGCCTATAATCGGAACAATTAGGGCACACTGTAGCAGACTCTCATGAAAGCTATTGCTGCCCTCAACCCAGCTTGAGGGGAGAGGAACATGAACATCTTCAGCTCAGCCCACCCAACTGGTCCTACTGCTGTGATCTGGGCCCAGAAACAGACTTTGCTCAGATGATCCCAATGCTGGGACATGTAGCAGTGAAATAAGATAATACAGCAGGGTCAAATGAGAGTCTAACCTCTGTGCAACTGGAACCTGCTCTAAATTGTTGGAAGCACAACAAGGACCATCTTGCTGGCCCAGAAGGATTGTCATTCCCAAGCAGTGGGGCAGTAACTCAGAAATTAGTGGCTTGGTGATCTGGTTATCTAGAATAGAAAAATATAACTTTTCTTTCATTTCGTACAAGCAGGATTTCCTATCATCTATGTTTCATTTCTATCCTATAGCTGGAACAGAGCAGAACAGCGTGGCCTATATGTACTTTAGCCTGTAGCAATGGGGTCATTTATTTGGGGATGAGAGAGAAATTCACATCATTTTAAAAAGAAGAGGCTGATAAGATAGCCCAGTGTATCAGCTGCAAGCCAGCAGTACAAGCATGTCCCCCCCCTCCAAGAAAAAGAAGAGGCCAAAAGAGGCAGGGCACTAGAACCAGAAGTCACACATGGGTACTCTGTGCTTAGCTATCCACCACCTACAAGTATCACTAAAACCCAGTTCCCCAGACTTTTACAGCAGGAAGACGAAACCCATGCCTAGCCAGAACAATTTCTTGGGGAATTTCCACGTGAGCCTCTCATCCAGTGAATCAGCAC
Source organism: Buceros rhinoceros silvestris (assembly GCF_000710305.1). Classification (NCBI taxonomy): domain Eukaryota; kingdom Metazoa; phylum Chordata; class Aves; order Bucerotiformes; family Bucerotidae; genus Buceros; species Buceros rhinoceros. The sequence goes on along the minus strand of NW_010390259.1, from coordinate 23,844 downwards.
AGCCTCTTTCTTCTCATTATTCACTCATGTAATACCTCTACTTCACTCCTCTCTGTTCGTTCCCCTGCAAGATGGGTGGCAAAGCCCTAATGTCCAAGATAATGCTGTGTCAAGGAGGTTAGACACGGCTGTGTCTGATCATGGAATATTTCTCTCTGATTCTCAGTGCTTGCACGGAGATAGCACTTCTCAACTCCTTTATGAAATAAGACAAGGGTTTTTCTCACCCAGGGAAGCTGAGACACAACAGGACCTATCCAAATTACCTCCCACAGCACCTAAAATAGACTTAAAAGCCTACTCTGATGCCAAAGCTCAAGTAATTGAGAGTTTCTGCCATCAAGGGTTTTGGAGAACTTAAATCATGTCTGGGATTGCTAGAAAGGCTGAGGGTTGCATTCAGCCCTCATACCTTGCCCTGCTGTCTCAAAAATACTAGAGCTAGAAAGTTATTACCATTTGCTGAACATTGTTATACTCAAGTACGTAAGGAGAGGCACAACTTCAAGAAGGCCACAAAGCCAAACAAAAGCACCTCTGGTACAAACAGGGATGGAAAAGAAATATAAAGTCAGGCAGAATTAGTTGGAAGCTCTGCTGGACTAAAAGGCAGGGTGGAGGATTTTGCACATGCCAAAAAAACCAAAGAAAGTGAGTAGTAGCATCCATGGCTTATCTTAAAATTTTCTTTATGTTACATGGAGTGCATGCAGATAAAACACAACTCAGTGTCACAGACTAGGAACAGAGATATTGGTGATACAAACATGACAGCATTATACCTACAGCAAGAACAAGAAGCCACGAAAGGAAAAGCGTACATTGAATCTATCAGCACAAGCCACAAGCTGCTGATCTATGTTCCCTACAGCAATGATGAAAACTTCACTGCTGAGGTCACTGCTAAATATGTGCAAACCCTTGCCAGAGGTAAAGGTGGTGCTGTAGAGTGACGTGCCTGTAGTGGTGTCAGTGCTATACAGTTTTTTCTCACCCATGAAGGAACACGCTATTTTACACCAAGGGATCAGAAGATTAACAGTGTAGAGTTATTGCAGAGTCCATGAGAAAATGAAGAACTACAGCACAATGCTGTTCTTGTTGTGGAGCCAAATGGCAGCAACTTCTTTGCTTGCCAATGCATTCAATCTACATCTACAGGACTGCTTTCCTGGGCCAGAAAGTTCAAGCACGATTAGACAACCAGAGATGCTGGGTTTTTTTCTTGCGCTAAGCCAGCACAAGAATATATTGCAGCTTATGCCTTGTTTTTCCTGGCTTGACTTTACGTTGGCTTATCAAACTGTGAATGTCACCACCTGCCAAGATGGAGAAGATGTTTTCACAGACAGATCAGTTAATTTATGTTATTATTTTCTAGGTTCATGGGTTTTAGGACCACTGTGATAAACTATTCCAGTTTCATGAGTAGTACAGACTAGAATCAAGAAAGAGGTAAAATTTCAATACCATGACAAGTAGGGCATTACAGAGGTCAAAACAGAGAAGATGAATAGGAGGTGATTGTATCTTGGCCCTCACAATGTAAGGCTGAAAGGAGACAGGCTCATAACAAAAAAAACAACTACGCACTTCACATAATGCATCACTGAACAGTTCAAGTCTGACACCAGATGTTGAGGAAGAAGAAAGTTTGCATGGACTTAAAATTTGAATGGACAGATTAGTGGTAAAGCAACACATCAGGGGCTCCTAATCACAGGTACAGCACCACTGAGCCACCAGATGCTGCGAGAGTTACCTGTGAAGCATCATCCTTCCCCAGGTCCCACTGCTGGCCTCCGTCAGTGAGAGGGTTTGCAGCAGCTGGACTTCTGGTTTGATACGGCTCAGTCTCTCTTATATGGAAACCACTGATAGGCAACCCTGAATTTTCAGGACTATCCTGAGCCTGAGAACGGTCTTTTAATTTGTGCCTGTAGGAAGTGAATCTACCAGCACAGTCCAAGTTCATACTTCACCGAATTTGTATTTGCCTGTGCTTCAGCAGGCTTGATCCTGATTCCCCAGGAAGCAGCTGAACAGACACAAAGTGGGTTGATCTGGAAGCTCTTCATTCTCCTGATTGTCCCCAAAACCTCACTTCAGAGCAGCCCCAAGGACTTGTGCTCCTCTGTTTGAAGTACAAACCCTTCAGTTTGTACCCTTAAAACCTGAGTTGTCTTCTAGCCTTGGAAAAATACTTAAAGTACTTAAGTGTGAAATCAAGCGAGTCTCCCCCTTTGTCCTTGCCAGGAAGCGCTCCAGAGGGGTGGAATTTGTTTTTCCGATTAGACTTCACACAGCACGACCTTTGCCATCTCCAAGCCAGGTCGGGCTGATTAATGGGCTGTCGTCCCAGCGCAATGAGGTCCAGAGGGGTATGGGTTTGCTAGGACATTCTCGTAACGGCTTCTGCAGTAGAATCACTTTTGGTCGCTCTGCACCATTAAGCAAAGAACCTGGGGGTCTTTAATTTATCAGGTGGGAAGTGAGGATAATTACTTTTCAAGCAGCCGATATACCCAATGTGCAGTCACAGCGGAAGCGAAGTGGGGAAGTTGGGGGATTCAGACAATGTTTACATTCCGGTGAAACTGGATCTCGGAGCTATACACCAAGCTTGGAAAGGGAGTGTTGGACTGGGATGGAGAGGAGGACTGGCTGTTATATGGAGTGACTGACAGATTAATCTAACAGTCTGGACTCTGAGGCTCCACAGGTGTTCAGACCAGCGGTCAGACCAGCCAACTTTGCAGACAATAAATCCAAAACCTGCATGGGGCCATCGTGACTAATTTTGCTAGGGGCAACGTCAGGTGTGATAGGATATGGGTTCCCCCCTGCAAGGACCAAAAAGATCGAGTGAATATTGAGAGTGTTTTGAAAAATGAATTTCTTGCCCCTTTCCTACCTCTCTCTGGTTACCAAAATGTCAGCATCTTCAGCCATTACATAAACATAAAGAGAATCAAAGCCCAAAGAGGGACAACACTTTCATTTCTCCTGGACAGAGGGGCTGGAATTGTTTGCTCTCACAACAGGACTGTAGTTACAGTTTATTTAATTTTCAGGGGAGGGGTTGAAAGCATTAATGTTAGATAATGGTCTCACCCAATAAAAGCTTGTTTTATATCTTAGCCTGGGGTCCAAGACCTCTCTGTGCTCTTTTCCAAAGGTGGAGCAGTAGTTTGACCAGTAACTGGTCTCTGGAACTGGAATAGGTCAGGTGTACCCTTCCTGGGAAATCATCTGGGATGAGCACAGACAGTGAGGGATGATGGATTCCCACAACTAACCAAGGCTGTCTGAGGGGCAGGAGCAGTGAAGCTTGCTGTCATGCTCAGGAAGACAACAGATAAGAAGGAAGCAGCAGAAAAGAAGATAATCTAAATGTGCTTTCAAATTCCTAGGAAAAAAGCTTGGGCACTGACATCTTCAGCAGATGGGCACATCTCTGTAAGAGGCACAAGAGCGATAGGGCAAACACATTCTTTTATCTGAGAGAAAAAGTGACTGAAATCCTGCCATGAGTTATGCTGGTGAACCTAGCATATAGCCTTTCCTCCCATCCAATGCAACAAGAAGACACAGAAGATTCAGTATTTTGAGACCTGGAACCTCTCTGTGTGCCATCCCTCCCTTGGATATGGAGGGCTACCACTGAGTGATAGCCCTTTCCCTTGCTCTGCACCATCCTTCTGGAGCCATGTAAGCATCATACCTCTTCCAGCCTTTAGGCGAAACCAAGTCATCAATGATATCTTAATAATATTTAACAGATGCACACACCTCCCCTGGGCTCAATAAATACATTCTGGGCTCATCTCCTAACCCTCTTAAAAACACCAGTTAAAAGAACAGGAGGGGATGGGAAATAACCCCAGATGCAGTGCAGTGTCCTGTGGGATGAGGCTTTGGTCTCAGAGCCTTCTTCACACTGAAACCCACCCCCATGAGTGAAATATGCCTCACTTGGGGCAAGAGATAAAGAGGTGGTGATCTATCAGCTGCTAAAAGGTGTCAGCACCAAGCAAGGAAGGGGAGAAGCAGGCCCTGGGGAGACAGGCAAGGATCATTCAGCAGCACAGGCAGCGGCACTAGCTGCAAAGGTGTTTACGGAGGCCATCAATCCTCATGTTTCTAGGTCTGGGAGGCCCATCAGCTGGAATCAGGCAAGAGTTTCCTCCCCTGCAACATGCAGCACTGGTGCCAAGGACCTGAATTATGATGCTGAGTAGTGCAGGGGAAAAGGGCTCCGTCTTTTGAAATATCTAGGGTTGGCTCACCATCAAGAACTCTACAGCAGGCTGCATGGAGCACTGGACTGGGATATCCAAGTCTTGAAGCAGGTGGCTGCAAGATAGATATATCTAAACACATTGCATTTGTGTTTCCAGCACCCCAAGGAGGAAAGATGGGGTGATATCATTACTCCTTTCTCTACACTGACAGCAGAGGTCCACAGGCATCACAGGAGGCCCCTGAATGCCAAGGTAGCACCCTAATTGCTAGCTTTTCCCCTCTCCTTTCCCTAGGGTGGTGGGCAGAGTTCCTGATCCTTGACAAAGACTAGGCTGCGGGTACCCCTTTCACCCACTGTCCTGTTTTCCCCTGTCTTCCACAGCTGCCCTGTGCCCCAAGTGTTGTATTACACGTGAGATTTCAGGCAGAGAAGGTTTTTCTCGGTGCTTGTGCAGTGCCTAGCAGCTAAAGCCATTCCCCATGCAGATCTCAGAGGCTCTAGCAAAACAGTATTAGAAAAAATAAAATACCACAAGCACAGTGTAGTTTCAGTAAAGAAACCTAACCACACGTGAGCAGGGGGAATTCAGCTTTCTGGTGGAAATAAAAGGGTAAAGCAAAACTCTTAAGGTTAATGAAATTTTCCTGGCTGTCATCAGGGCTGGAAAAAAAAATGGGCTTTTCCTGTTGATTTTGCTATTTCCTCGAGCCAGTAATTATTTCCTCCACTTGCTTTAAGCTCTCACACCTTATCCTAGTAATCTCAAGGCTACAAGGATCACTCTCTGTGTACTTATTGGAGACATTTTTGCAAGGTCCATTTAGACACAGGAAACTTCTCTGCACTTTTATATGAGTGAAATCTTAGAGGTAAATTGTCGGTTCCTTTGGGAATTTATACGGGCAAAAAGTCAATTCCTGGTACAATGTCACTTGATAGGCATTTTTAATTTCTTCGGGTTTTTCTTCTTACTTAACAGTAAACTGTCATGATTTTAGAAAGAAATGGGCACCTCCTTCCCACGCACACACTCATGCCTGTGAATTTAATTGAATCATGAACTTACCTGCATCTAATTAACTGGACTTAGGGCAGGGATCTCCCAGGGACCTTAACACACATTACAAATCACCATTATGCTACATGAAGCTTTGGATATTCAGCTCAGTAAATCACCAGTTATCGCTGTATTAGCCATTTACAGATCCTCACCAGCTGTGAACGGTGTGATTGGGTAAGGCTGGAGATAACCTCTTGGCCCTTTGCCTTCTGAATGGAGCAGCCACTTGGTCAAGGTAGGAGAATTGTGACATCCACAAGGACACTGAGGAAGGGCATTAAAAAGACGAAATGGCACTTGGCAATCCAGAGAGAAAGACTGTGTTAAAAAGGGTGCAAAATGTTTGTAGCTTAGTCAAAAGCACTGAGTGAGCAGATGGTTTGACTGCAGCACTACCAAGTCAGTTGAAATGGTTTCATGGCTGTGAAATCTTAAAGGAACCTGTTTTCAACACCCACCATGGTACATATGCTTAAATAACACCACTTGACCTGACAACCACACAAACAGAATCCCCTTTAGAGGACTGTCTTGTAGCACCTGTCAAAGACCCTCCTGATCCTCTAACGCAAGGTCTAAGTGAAGATATGGGGAATCTAACAGCACACCCACATGCTGTCTAACCCCACAGAGAAAACACAGGCAAAGTGAAATCCTTCCCAATCTGTCACCCACAACCAACCTGCCAGAAAGCAGCACTTATCTGTATATACACTGTGGGAAGGAATTTGCATTGTTACTACACATAAAAACATGCTTCTGTTAGGAGAGAGGAACAAAATGTGTTCGAGGCTAGTCAGCAGCAAGAGGGTGTCCAAAGCACGTTCTTCCTAAGAGCCCCCAATCCTTTCCACTGTAAGCATTCAGCATGGCTTGAATCAACATTGCCGGTGCAAAATCTGTTCCTCGTAACTGGCACAGTGGTAAGGCAAGCCGATGCTCTGCCTTGCTTTCTGTTGAGATGGACATCAGTTGCCAGCTGCTGGGATCTCTGAAAGACAGCAATAAGGTTACCGGAGGCAGTTCATGTGGGAGTTTTTCTGTATTCATCACTGGATGCAGGTGGATTTTTGCAATAGATCACATCTTTTACAACCTTTCTGTTGCCCAAGTAAATGCAGTTCTGGTCAGAGCAGCAGAATTTGACAGTCACACTCTGAACACCTTTCTCTGCCGCTCCACCAGTTTAATTAACAAATGCTGAGATAAGAGTTCATTTTCTTT